>NW_003852411.1:14983714-14990854 GCF_000181295.1 Otolemur garnettii
AGGCACTGAGCCTTATTACATTTGTTTTTAATATAATTTATTTAATTGTAAACTTACATAATTTCATTTATAATAATCGGCTTGCAAAATTCCTGAAAATGTAAGGCCTCAGGAGCACTGGAATCAGGTCCAGCACATCACTGGTTCTGGTCAACATAATTACAGGTCAAGGAAAGGTCAATTTCTCCAGGAAGACAAAAAACACTAATTGATGGTCAATATTCAAAGTCAACATTGGACAGTGCCCCAACCCACCCATTTTAATGAAATGTTTTGGTGGTCTACCCAGCAAACTTCTCAGGTCTACAATTTTGAGAGAGTAGAAAGGATTTTCCCTCAAAAAATGAGATAAATTCTACTTTGAGTCAATCTAGAGGAAGAGCTATTTGACAAGGGTCAGAGCCCATCTGTTAGAATACACTGACAATTTTGATGATCCAAGTTTTGGCATTTTGGTATTGAATTTGCATCTTGAGCTGCCATAATAGTTAAGTAGTGTTTTGTCAGGAGTGTTGTGGCTGATGGCACCAGAGAGGATATGTGATGAGGTATAGGTGTGAGGCATTAGTGGCCACACAGGGGAGGTCAGCAGACTAGGAAGACAGTGAGACTGCACCTGCGGCTGCCTATGGCAGGGGGTGTGGCCATGAAGAAGCCAAAGACATCAGACCCAAGGCTGACAGCTGAGCCCAGAAACCTCCTCAAGAGCAAAACTCTGGAGTGGCACCTGTGGCTCAGGGAGTAGGGCTCTGGCCTCATAGACCAGAGGTGGTAGGTTCAAACCTGGCCCCCTGCCAAAAAACTGCAAAAAAAAAGAACAAAACTGGAAATGTGTTGATCTGATTTGAAAGGAGACTTCCCCGGCCAAAAATACTCAGCCCATAGAAATGGTCGTTCCAGTACCAGTGCAACAAATTTACATTTCTTTCTTCTTTTAAAAAAAGGAACAGTATTATTTTGCTCCTCTCATCTCCTTGTGCAGAGTGAAAACCGAAGTATCTCTGGAGTCAGCACACCTCTAGGCAGTTCTGCCTTCTCAGACAAATCTCACACCCTCCCCTGGCACGTTTCTTCCTCTGGCACAGCTGTCCCTTAACACTGGGAGCGTCAAATAAGACAAAATGCATGAAGCACTTCACACACTCTAGGGCCCTAGCAGCCTTCTTGTCTTTTTAAATATCCTTGTTGCCAGAGTGTACTAGTCTATGAAATAAGAAGCTTGCCTTTAGTCTCTGGCATTAGCTCACTATGACCCCTGTGGACAAAGCCATTTTTTTTGGACAGTTTCCTCATCTCCAAAATGGAAGCCTCAGCCAACTGATCCCCACTGACATTCTAAAATTCCCTTACCTCGTCTCTTTTAGGTCTCTCAAGAAAAGCTTTCTCTATGCTTTGACATAAAAGCTAACCTCTGAATTCTTCATGCATCTGTGAGGTCTCCTTCCTTATCAGAGAGGGCCTTCCCAGAAGTGACATTTCCATCTGTTTCCAGACCTTGGCAGTGGACACAGGGGGCAGTTCTGTTTTCTTCCTCCGGTTTCTGAGCCAAACCAAACAAAAATGATCACAAATCAGAGCAAGCTGCAAATACCTTAAGGCGGTAAAGAATCCAAAAAGTGACCTAGGTTCTTCATTGTTGGGTCGGCTGCTAAGTTCAAGGTCATTTCGGGTTCAGGAGAACATCATGCTGTTTTTCCAGTCCTTGGACAGCAAAAGAATGTGAAGTACATTTCCTAAGAGGGTTTTACACCCTGAGGGCTCCTAAATTCAACACATATGTTCTGATTCATTCACACTCTACTCACTAAATAACTATTTGATATCTAAGAAGGCTTCAGAGTTCTAATGAAAAATATCTTCAAAGTGTTTTTTTCTTTGAACCCAGCAGTCGTATTTTCCTAAGAATAGGAATTAATAATGGCCTGTAGAGTTTGCATGTGTTTGAAACATTGCCCAAATCCCTATTTCTTCAACTTTAGGATTCCTTCAAGGCATCTAGGGTACATGATCATAATTTAAAAAAATATTTAAACATGGAGCATACGCAGCCATGGGCACATGCCAGGAATCACACTAGGCACTTTGCATCCTCACTAATACAACAATGTCGGAAGGTAGGTATTACTTCTCTCATTAATAGGCAAGGAAGCTGAAGCTCAGAAAGGTTTATGACTTGCCCAAGGCCAGAGCTGACAAGACAAAAAGAAAAGATTCTGTTGAGTTCTCTTTGTTTGAATCTTCTTAGCTAATTTGGTTCAATTCAGCAAATATTTGACAAGTGCCTCTATGTGCCAGGTTCTGTCCCAGACCTGAGGAGAAAAATCAGAACCTTGATTGAGGCCTTTCCAGTGAAGGGCTTCCCATTTTAATCCTTCAGCAGGTGACTAGAGATAGCAGGTAAAAAGAATTTATGAAGTAATATCACTTAAGATGTGTTTAGGAATGGTAAAACATAAGTATAGTCCAGAAAGAAGGAGGGAAGAGGAAGGAGAGGGGAGGGAAGAGAGGAGGGATGGAGGAGGGAGGGTGTTTGGGGGGACCTAACCTAATGTGCATAATGTAATGATACATTTCTAAACTATTAAGAATAGAGTGTGAATGTCTCACCACAAGGAGATGGTTATGTTAATCAGTTAGATGTAAGCATTCCTCATTGTATAGCAAATCAGTACATTGCACCCCATAAATGCATTAATGTACAGTTAGGAATTAATAAAGAATTTTTTAAAAGATGTGTTTGTTGCAAGTAACAGGAAACACAACTCAAACCGCCTTAAGCAACAGAGAGGACACATGGCTTGTGACTTCTAGTTATCTCCTGGTATCCATTTTTTTTCATTTCTTTCTTTCTTTCTTTCTTTTTTTTTTTTTTGAGACATAGTCTCACTCTGTTACTCTGGACCCTGGGTGGACTACAGGTGCCTGTCTGGGTAATTTTTCTATTTTTAGTAGAGATGGCCTCTTGCTCTTTCTCTGGCTGGTCTTGAGCTCCTGAGCTCAAGGGATCCTCCTGCCTTGGCCTCCCAGAGTGCTAGGATTATAGGCGTGAGTCGCCATACCCAGACCCTCGTATCCATTTCCCTCAAGGAGCAAACCCCCCAAGTTTTAACCAGGCAAATTATCTCCCACAATAAAGACAATGTTTCTCAGTCCAGCCTGAAGATAAGCATACATAAGCAGAAGTGCTATGTGCATTTTCTGGGAAGTATCAGTCCCTTTTCTCCTTGCTGACTACATGCCAGTGAGATGGCTGGAGTTGGAGAAGCCTTCTTGGACTGTGGAATATATTGTGTGTTAAGATGACAGAACTATCCAATAGAAGGTATTTTTATCCCTGGACTACCTGCCTGGACTTTTTTTTGAACAACAAAACCTTAACTTGCTTACGCCACTGTTGTTTGGGGGTTTTGTTTACTTGCAACTGGACCTAATCCTACCTCTTACATTAATACTACTCACATAGTTAGAAGTCCAGAGGTATGGTGAGCTTCGGGCTTAGTTTGATTCATCCCTCTATCCCTGGGTATTAGTTTGATTTAGCAGCTCACTAATGGTATCCAGCAATTGGTTTCCTTCTAGATCTTTGTTCTGCCTTTGGTGTAAGTTTCCTTATAAGACTGACTCTCTTTCATAGGGCAAGATGGCTGTTGACAAAAAGATGAGTGCCTGATTGCTTACCAATTTTGAGAACGAGGGGGGGGAGATATCCAGAAACTCTCATAAAAATGATGACGCTCCTTTTCCACAAGCCCTCTGACATCTTGCTTTTCATCACCGTGACTTCAGTGAAATGTAGCCAAAGGATCACCATGACAGAACCAAGGACTGTGGTGAGGGAATTAGACTTACAGTAATCAACTTAGACTAGTCGGGGTCCACCTGTGGAGGTGGGATAGTCTTATTTGAGAATATTCATCAATCCTCAGCCTTGATGAATTTAACCTCCACAGTCTGTGCTACCCTGAAGAACCTCAGTGGTCCACACTGTGCCAGGGGCACCGTAACCCCTTCCTCATACAGGGGCTAAGAGGAGTCAGTGACATACATTGATCCTGTTTCAGGAACTAGAAGGAGACTGGTGTGATAGAGAGAGCCATTTTACTAGTGTCCCAATGCTGGCTCCAGAAGGTCCCCTGGAAATATGCAGAGTCATCAGTACACTCCCCTCCCAGGTTGGTGCGACTTGGGAAGGGCTGCTACCTGAGAATTCCTCCTCCAGCGCCCCCACCCCCCACAACCTCTGCTCCAATGCCACTTGAAGTGCCCATAATCCCTGGAATCTATATTTTTCAGGATTAAAATATCTTTCCAGAAAGACCCTAGTAACCTCAGAGGAAGAACATATTAAACCCCAGCAAACTTGTTGATCAGAATAATTAAAAGCCCCTCCCATCTCCTCTCCCACCATGAACAATGAGCCAGTGGGCAGTCAGAGTGTCATCACAGAAATGAAAAATTTCTCAATTCAGGCTCATTGGAGAGGGCAGGATGGGACACCATATGAAGAGTCCTGAGTCCCTCCCTGGTCAGGATAGCAGGCAGGGACAACAAGAGTGATCAGGAAGTGGAAAGGGTAGAGACATAGAGTTGAATTCAATGATTTAGTAATCTAGCCCCAGACTAGCCCTGTGCAATTTATTCTGATAAAAATTGCTATCATTTGATCCTGTCACTATTGATAGACAACAGCCCTATTACTTCCCTTGGATAGACCAGTGGTTGCTTTGAAGCTTTGTTTCTTACTCATCTGTCGGGCTTGTTGTGTGCCCACATGGCTCAGTACACAGCCTTGTTAATGTGACAAGGCTCCATTAGTATCCCCCGGATGGAAAGGAAAAACCAGAAGGACATTCATTCAGTACAGAAATCATGTCAGAGACAGAGTGAGGCCAGAAGAAACACTAGCCCAAAATAGGATTAGAGGGAGCTAAGTGACAGTGGGACGCAAAAGGTCTTGATTCCCAACCAATTTTAACAGCAATTCAGCAATGTATTTGGGTACCATCTTCTAATAGACCATCAATCCATTAGCTTATTTAAGCTTATCTCTTAAAGCAATGACAAATGTCTGGATACTTAATCCAAAACCGGGCAAGTGGCAGTTAAATCCAAATAAATGCAATGCATTCTCCTGAAGGGCTATTTCTGAAGTTCTTTTGAAGTGTTTTATTTCACCCTTATGTCAGAATTTCTCCAAGTGTCCTCCCAGGACCATTCATATACAAATCACACGGCAGGGGAAAGGGTGGTGGTGAGTATTAAAAATGCAAATCGCAGGACTCCATCTGGAACCTACTAAATTAGACTCCATAAAATAGAGCCTAGAAATGGGTATTTAAAACCAGCAAGCCATTACTCCTATAGAATGCCAAAAATAATACCTTAGAGTTTATAGGGCTCTGCGCTTTACAAAGACTTGTGTAACATCTCATTTGAATGCTACCATAGATAGCCTCAGGGAAGAGTGGCACAGCGGGTTGTACCATTTCCATTCCTGTTTCCTTTTGTGGATACTCTTTTGATATTACACCAGAACAAACAGCAGTTTCTCTCCCCCCCACCCCACTCCTTCTCGCCTCTCCTCTCTCCACTCCTCCCCTCTCCTATTCCCTTCTCTTCTCTCCTCTTCCCTTCTCTCCCCTCAGTCACACCAGCTAGAGCATAGTGACTCAATCATACTTCACTGCAACAATCCTTGTATCTTTCTTCCATAGTGGCCGGGACTACCGGTGTGTGCCACCATGCTTGGCTAATGTTTTTCTCTCTTTTGCAGAGACAGGGTCTTCCTGTGTTACCCAGGCTGGTCTCAAACGCCTGATTTCAAGCAATTCTTCGGCCTTGGCTTCCCCAAACACTGGGATTACAGGCAAGAGCCACTATACCCACCTCATTTCCATTTTTTGAAGGAGAAAACACAGCTCTATGCTATCAAATAACTTGTGCAAGGTCACCCACAATAAATGGGCAGCCTGGATTGCACCTGAGGTCTTGCAACATCAAATTTGGTGCTCTTTCCATTACTCTGGACACTAACAACATCCCAGTTTACTAAACAAGAAATCCAAATTCAGACCACAAAGAGAAAGAAAATAGACACACAGCAGCCACTCTCTTTCTCTCTTGTGGAAAGAGAAAATAAAACAATAAGAAATTAGAAAACATCAATATTTAGCATGCTGACTGGTATTAGTGGCCTGATAATAACATTGAATTTGTTCCAACTATTATACAAGTATAATAAGGAATATTTAATTGTATGTTTAGATTTGGATTGACTCAATCAATTGGTTTGAACAGGGATGATCAAGGTTTTAGTTGTGATCAGAAATCCAATGACGTGAACAACGCCTTTGTTTACTTTTAATGATAACAACGGTGTTGAATGAGTACCCATGTGACTCAAACCTGAGTCAAGGACAATGAGGAATTATTCATACCTACTTTCCTTGTCAGTAACCCATGATGTCCTGGTTTCATCCTGAATTTTAGTGAAAGTGAATCTGAGGAATTCAAAGCTATCTCATGAATCACAATTTAGTTCAGTTAGAATTATTAGCCAGTCCAAGGCTGCTAAGGAGACATACCTTGGTGATTACTGTCACAACTAGAGTGTTAGGTGGGTGAGTGGTCCTTAGTGAGCCTCTAGTTACAGTGAGAACCTCTCTTTCTCCTTAAAATCCCTGTGGCCATATTGTGGAAGCAAGATGGGTCCTCTTAGCCTTGGCCCCCTTCCCCGCCATTGGATTTATAACATAATGCTACAGAGACTGAGGTTATGTGTTGGGCCCTGTATGGAACAGCTAGCCTGGCCTTGCCTCTTGGCTGCAGACTGCATGTGGTATGAGAGAACCTGAATGGCCAGTTCAAAGGTCAAGAAGGCCAGACCCCCTTCCCAGCATGGCTTCAGGAAGCAACGTCTGGTAAGACTCTGTATTAGCTGAATAAGTCCTTTGTTACTTGGACTCTGCATGAATTTTTAATGTCACCCTTAATGAAAAATGCAGATTATACTACTGAGCTCACACCACTATAATTAAAACATGTTGCTAATGACCATTTTGGATTCATTATAGTTGATCCTGAGTTAGAATGAATCTAGATCATTTTAGGGGCAATCTGGTTGCCTTTCTCCAAATGCTG
>NW_003852411.1:14992579-14993714 GCF_000181295.1 Otolemur garnettii
CACTGAGCTACAGACGCTGCCCAGATTTTATTCTTCTTGACTGCTCTTTCTTTTGAACTAATTTTACTTTATTCATCAGGTTGTAATAATGATCGTAGGGTAACTTTAATTGCATCAAAAATTCACGTGCTATTTTAAGATACATTATCTTTACTGTTTTCTTAACCAGAAGCAGGGTAAAATTGACTATTTTTTAATGTCTCCCTTTATTTTTCCTGTTTTGTTGTCTGACATTTCTTTGAATAAGATCATTTTTTAAAAATTCAAGTTGAGTCAATACTCAAGAATTTATGTTTATTACTCTTGTAGAATGGAATCTTTTTCTTCGTTTACACCAGTATGAACAATAACACCACCTTTGTGGATTTATCCGATACTCCATAACTCTTTGTCACCCGTCACTTCCTGGGTTTTATAAGTACTTCATAACAGCATCTCCAAAAGATACCATATTTCTTTCTTGTGTAGATGCCTCAATTTTTTGCCCTTCTCAGACATCAGTATCATCATTTCAACCCTGTGCTGAGTGTAACAATGGCTAGGACACACTGACGTTATTTTTACTTTAAAGGGATGCTCCATTTTATATAATATTGGCTCTTAGTTTCGGTTTCTTTAGGAAAGAAATTTTAATGCAGAAACTCTCATTGTTCACTTTTCAAAAGGAAGAGATGTTGTATTGATTTGAAGGAGTTCTTGGCAGCTATTGAGATGATGAAGTCATTTTACAAGTCTTTCTTATTAGCATGTTGAGTTAAAACCTATCACTTGAGTGGCGATGTAGGCAAGTAAACAAACCCACCCACCAGGTAGTTCAGACAAGCCTGAGCTTTTCTATGAAAAAATCACAATTTATCCAGGAGTGTTCCTTTCCTCCAGGAAGCCCACCCCACTGGCAGACCTCTGACACCTGAGCAGCTGTTTCTTCAGATCATTTCTCAGCCTATCTCCCGTACAGTGTCTGGGCATTTAAAAAAGTGTCAAAGGGAAAAACATCAAATTGTTTTTGGATCATTCTTATTTTGATATGGGTGATTCTGTTTTTTTTTTTTTTTTTTTTTTAGACAGAGTCTCACTTTGTCACCCTTGGTAGAGTGCTGTGGCTTCACAGTTCACAGCAATCTCAAACTCTTGG
>NW_003852411.1:14993806-14999696 GCF_000181295.1 Otolemur garnettii
CATTTGTCATTGTTTAGCAGGCCCAGGTCGGGCTTGAACTCACCACCTTTGGTGTATGTGTCTGGTGCCCTACTCACTGAGCTACAGGCGCTGAGCCATATATGGGTGATTCTTTATCATTATGCCCTTCTATGTCTTAAAGTTCTACAATGAAATTGTATTACTTTTAAATGAGAGCAATAAATGTTTTTAAATTATAAAAATTATATATTCTCATGATAAAGTAGCCAAATAATACTTTTCCAGAATGTATATAGAAGCATAATTCTATTTCGTAAAATCACAAAGCCGTGCCGTACGTATTGTCCTCTATTATATGTTTTCCCTTGATGTGTCTTGCTCAAACTTCCATGTCAGGACCTGTGTCTGCCTCACTCTTTATAACAGTGGCATAGGATTCCACTGAGTGGCCAACCACAGACTTAGCCATTGCATTTTTCAGATGTATTTAAGAAGCTTCTGAATTTTCTGATACTATAAATTTACTGTATATCCTTATACATTGCATACATATGTTGTTACATATGAACAATAATGACTTAGTAGTGGAATTACTGGGACATGAACATTTACCATTTTGACAGATATTGCCAAATTGCCATCATTGTCAACTACAAATGGGTTAAGTTTTTGTTTTCTTGAGACAAAGTCTCACTCTATTGCCCCAGGCTAGGGTGCCATGGCATCAGAGCTCACAGCACCCTCAAACTCACCAATCAGGAGATTATCTTGACTTAGCCTCCCAAGCAGCTGGGACTACAGGCACCTGCCATGACACCTGGTTAATTTTTCTATTTTTAGTAGAGGCAGAGTCTTGCTCTGAATCAGGTCTCAAACTCCTGACCTCAAGGGATCCACACATCTTGGCCTTCCAGAGTACTAGGATTATAGGCATGAGCCACCATGCCCAGACAGTTAAAATTTTTTAATCTTTGCCAATTTGATACGTGTTAAGGAAAAAAAAAAAAGATTCTTTGACAAAATACTTATAAAGAAAAAAATTCCATCATTGACCAACACAGAGTGTATATTTCCACAGTCTGAAATACACCACATAGTTATACAATTCTTTTAACCAAAATTGTAAAAGTCAGAGTTGTAATATGTTCCCTCAGTACCCACTTCTGAAAAACTACTGTTTATTGTTAATTGTCAGTATATATCTAGTGATGAGAGCCCAGCCCTATTTATAGTAGAACATGGGGGTTAGCTCATGACCTAAAATTGCTAGGCTTCACAGTACAAGGCAGTCACTAAAATTTTCATCCCTGTGATTGAATGACCAAAAAAAAAAAAAAAAAATGCACCATGGTTGCAAAGCTTCTTTGAAAATAAGTAGGACTTAGGGAAGGCTTTAAAAAAAGAAAAACAAGAAAAAAAAGTAAAATTCTCAAATGGGCCATTCTCAGAGCTGGGGCAGAGGCCTGATCACAAAGCCTCTGACAATTCAGTACTGTATATACTTTTAAAAAGATTATCACCACTGTGCTCATGTAGTTCTACAGCCAATCTTTTCTCAAGCACTCAGCATCATAAGCGTTTTTCGAAATCATTAGTCAATAATGAAAATGTTTTTCCTGAATTATGCGGTGTCTCTCTCTATTCAAGGCAGCTGGAGTTTGACTTTCCCATTGCCAGGCAGCCTGGTGCATCAGACGCCCCTGCATCCATCATGCTTCTGCCACTCAGTGGTGAGATCTTAGGCACGTCGCTTAGCTGAACTGAACCACCCTTTCAGGGTAAAATAAAAGCTGGCCCTACCTACGTTATGATGATGTGTGAAGATCAGGCAAGTGTCACAGACAAAGTACTTTTGGAATTGTGAAGTGCTCTAAAGCAGACCCACGGATCCCGGCTTCTGAGCAGCAAAAACCAGATTTTTCATCTGATCTCACAGTCTGGACCAAAGCCACGTTTCTAGCCCCATCTGCCAATCCTGGTATTTTGCCACCATTCTAGTCCCTTATGAGTATTTTCACATAAAAATATACTTTTAAGGTATCTTGCTGATACTGCCTTTACCTGGGGTGTCCTTTTTATTTTCCCTTGTGCCTGGGAAAACCCTACTCAGCCTTTAAGGTCCATGTTCAGTGCCAACTTTTCTGACATCCAGGTCTAGAATAATGGTTCCTCCTCTGGGTTCACACAGTGCCTGGTTCCTATCACTGATCTATATGTGATTATTACATAGTTCAAGAATCCCTTGTCTCTGGGGGCATAACTACCACATTTTGGGGTATCTGCCAATCCTACGACTCCTCCATTTCTTCAGAGCGTGCTTCCTTTGTGGCACCCTTATTTGGCCATAGCTGATAGGACAAGGGTGAACCTCTGGCAAATCAAATTAGATCCTTTCTTTAGGGATTTGGTTGGCAATTAGGATACTAGATTGTACGGCCAGAGTGAGAACTTGCCTTCTGGTAACTTCAGCTTTTGTGGGGTGCTCAGTTTTGGCCCAGAGGTACATAGAGGAAGAGACTATTATCTGCCTTGGAGTTCCAAAAGTAAGGAAGAGAGACTGTAGGCCGTGTAACCCCAGTGAGAGAGCAACAGAAAAGAAGCACCTCGGTCCCGACAGCTTTCTAATTCAGGGCTTGAGAGGCCCAGCTGTACCTTTAGCAGCTTCAGGCTCCATGAACTATCCCTATATAAGTAATTATCCCCCTTTTGCTTAAGGAAGATGGACACATAAAGAGACCACCATAAAATAATGTGAATGTCCAGTAGTAGAGACACACCTAGAGTTTCACCGAGCCCCTGGATGTGAGGGAAAGTGCCGAGGTGGGTGATCAGAAATGCTTCCAGTAGAAGGTGACAGGCACTGAGCCGCGAGGGAGGGCAAGTCAGGCAGTGGGAAAAGCATAAGCAATGGAGTGGTGTCGGGAGCAGCTCAGTGTTGCTGGAGCACAAAGCCAGGAGTGAGGCTGGGGGGTTGGTGGGGTGGGCACTGATCAGGAAGCATCTTGGGTGCCTCAGGAAGGAGCTCAGGCTTCATCCTGCAGGTCAGTGGTTCTCAGATCATGGTTTGTGCTTTAGAATTTCTTTCTTTCTTTCTTTCTTTTTTTTTTTTTGAGACAGAGTCTCATTTTGTCACCTTCGATAGAGTACGTGGCTGTCATAGCTCACAGCAACCTTCAACTCTTGGGCTCAAGCGATTCTCTTACCTTAGCCTCTCAAGTAGCTGGGACTACAAGTGCCTGCCACAATGCCGGGCTATTTGTTTGTTTAGCAGGCCTGGACTGGGTTTGAACCCACCAGCCCCGGAGCATGTGGCCAGCGCCCTAACTACTGGGCTACCGGCGCCCAGCCTGTGCCTAAGAATTTCCTGGGAACCCTTTTTTTCTTGTTCTTTTCTTTTTGTTTGACACTACTGACTTTAGAACCTAGGGGATTTTTTTTTAAAGAAGTGGGGATGCTGGGCCGTGCCTGTGGCTCAAAGGATTAGGGCACTGGCCCCATATGCCAGAGGTGGCAGGTTCCAACCCAGCCCCGGCCAAAAACTGCAAAAAAAAAAAAAAAAGAAAGAAAGAAAGAAACGGGGGTGCCGTCTCCCATTCAGTCCACTGAAATCACAATCTCTGGGTATAGAAGCAGGAACTGAATTTTTTTTTTAAAAAGCTGCCCTGGTGATTCTAATGTGCAGATAGGGTAGAGAACCTGTCGGGACACCCTAAAGGGTTTCACACAAGAGATAGACGTGACTTTAGAAAGATCATCTTGGACGCTAGACCCAGAGTCTGGGAAGGAAGGCAGGGTGACTGACTGTTAGCAAATCGTTGCAGCGTGCAGGTGCACACTGAGAGGACCTTAAACAGGGCAGAAGTACAGGGATGGAGGGGAACTTTATGAACACTATTTAGGAGAGAAAAATCATTCTAAGGTTTATGACTGTAGAGGGAGGGAAGGTAGGCAGGGTTAACCTGAGAGTCCTTGCTTGGGTGACTAGAAATACCTCAGATAGAAGTGAGGTTCTGGGGGTAGCTGCTAAGTTCTGCATTGGGTGTGTGGATACAGGTGGTGTCTGGATGTCCCAGTAGAGATGCCGTAGCTAGAGAGACCTAATGCTTGGGGCTAGACCAGGTGGAAATCATGTGCAGGTTTTTATTTTTATCATTGATTGAGGAGAGTCTCCCCCCAAAGTCACTTTTGTAGGTCACGAAGGTATTGTAGGTGTTAGTTGCAGAGGAGGCCCCACCCCAGACCACCTCCTGAGATAGGGAGTGATGTGTGACTCCAAAGGGCCTTGAAGTCAGGTGACTTCTCAGAGAGTTCTAAAATTAGCATAGCAGCTGTGTGTGGTGGGCGGCCAGGCTACAGCTCACTAGGCCAAGAACTGGGGCTTTCCTGCCGAGGGCTCTGTTTATGTGAGTAGGTCAGGAATTAAGTGAGACTCTGTTTCTTTGAATAATTTCCCCAGGAGCTATGTGTCATGCCAGTATGCTCCAGGAGGACAGAAAATGCCTTCTGTTGCCAGGTGGAACGGAAAGAACAGGGCAGGGGTGTTATGGAAAAGAGTGTCACAGAGGGCTGGTTTTCAAGAGAGTTCACCGTAGAAATGACACCCTTAAGGAAAGGTGAGGAGTTCGCATGGACAGTCAGTTCTGGAAACGGAAAACATGCCATGCAGCTCCTGGATTAGCGCTGAGGTGGAGAGAGGGAACTCTCCAGGCAGCTGAGTCAGCTGGGCCAGCGTGTGACCAGCACTCAGGCCGAGCTGCAGCTCTGCGCTGAGGTGCTTCCTCTGCTTGGAATAGTCCCTTTGGCATTCTTGGTTGTCTTTCCTAGTGAGTTCCTGGATGAATGGAGAGAGTGTTTTCATGTTTAGGAGAGCGAGAGAGCAGCAATCCACTCATGAGGAAGGACAGAGGGAGTCCCAGAGTGGAGCTGAGTCCTAGAGTGAGAACTTTGGAAGGAGAAGAGTTGGGGGCAGGTGGGCTCGATGACACCATCAACACCTTTCAAAACTGAGTACTCACGGCTCGGCACCTGTAGCTCAAGTGGCTAAGGCACCGGCCACATACATCGGAGCTGGCGGGTTTGAATCCAGCCCGGGTCTCCCAAACAGCAATGGCAACTACAACCAACAAATGGCTGGGTGTTGTGGCGGGTGCCTGTAGTCCCAGCTACTTGGGAGGCTGAGGTAAGAGAATAGCTTAAGCCCAGGAGTTTGAGGTTGCTGTGAGCTGTGTGATGCCACAGCACTCTACCCAGGGCAACAACTTGAGGCTGTCTCAAAAAAAAAAACAAAAACAAAAAAACAACTTAGTACTCAACTTTCTTGAATAATCAACATTTAGTCCACTTATTATTACTTTCATTTAGCCCATTATTTTACTTTCACTTTATCACTGGCAAAGATCCTCCAGTGGCCAAGAGAAATTACTGGGACAGTCCACTCTGTGTCTCTCCTTCACATCTAATGAAACGGGCCAGGGTACCCCTGGAGACAGGCCCCAGGCCCTCGGGGCGGGTACCTTCCCCTGCTTCTCCCCCTGACTTGGGATCCTGGCTCCTTTTCTTTGCCTTTCTTCGATCCTCTTCCCCTTAGAGCCAGGCTACAGGGGGTGGTTCACATCCATTTGGTTGCTTAAACTTCAGAGCTACTTCTGGACACCCTGAGTTAGTCTCGGACTACTTATTAGGTAAATGAGAACAATTTTTAGGAATACATCTGCTGTAGGCTCAGTGCCCGTAGAACAGTGGTCACAGTGCCAGTCACATGCACTGAGGCTGGCGGGTTCGAACCCAGGCCAGGCCAGCTAAATAACAATGACAACTGCAACAAAAAATAGCTGGGTGTTGTGGCAGCTCTCTGTAGTCCCAGGTACTTGGGAGGCTGAGGCAAGAGAATCACTTAAGCCCAGGAGTTGGAGGTTGCTGTGAGCTGTGA
>NW_003852411.1:14999751-15008687 GCF_000181295.1 Otolemur garnettii
AAAAAAAAAAAGAATACATCTAATGTAGTGAATTGTCTATAGCAGCTATTTATTGGCTGCCTCCCCAGAGCACATGTCCCCATTGACACATGCTCACTTTTCATCCATTTAGATGCAGAGGCTAAAGGTAGGTTCAGAAAGAGGGGAATATCAGTGTCTCTGCAGATGTTACCAATGCTGCTCCTTACACCTTGACAAATCAGGAGCAAGTCTGCTTTGATTTAAGGGCACAGGAATGACATTTCTCTTTTGTGGCATTTCAGCCTCAGCTCACAAAGCTTCTTAAAGTGATAAACCAGGATATTTAGGCGATAACTTGCAAAAGGGAATAGTGACGAGACTACAATGAAAGGCAATGATCTCAATTCACCGGTTCCATCCCCTTCTTGTTTCTACTTGATTGAACACTTAAAGACACTCCCAGAATCTCCGTTTCTCCATAACATTAAAGAAAACCAACAGTTATTGAGTAACTAGTTTTGTGCACCACGCTAAACACTTTATATAGCTATCTCTATGGAATGTAATTCTTGAAACAATTCTATGAGATAGGTGTGCATGTGACCTCCTTCTACAGATTGAGGAATCTTTTTTTTTTTTTTTTTTTTTGGTAGCTTTTCGCCAGGGCCAGGTTTGAACCTGCCACCTCCGGTATATGGGGCCAGTGCCCTACTCCTTTGAGCCACAGGCACCACCCCAGATTAAGGAATCTTTAACAGAGTCCTGAGAGGTTATGTAACTTGACCGAAGTCTGAGGTTTGTAAGTGATGAATTTAAGATTCTATCCCAGGCCAGGTACAGTGGCTCATGCCTGTAATCCTAGCACTCTGAGAGGCTGAGACAGCTGGATTGCTTGAGCTCAAGGGTCTCAGACTAGCCTGAGTTAGAGTGTGACCCGTGGTCTCTGCTAAAAATAGAAATACTGACCTGGCATTGTGGTGGGTACCTGGAGTCCCATCTACTGGGGAGGTTGAGGCAAGAGGACTGCTTGAGCCCAAGACTTTGAAGTTGTGAGGTATGACACCACAGCACTCTACTGGGGACACCTGAGTGAGACTCTGTCTTCTAAAAAAAATTATTCTAAGCCAGTTCACTTGATACCAAAGTCCATGTACTTTCTTCCTGCCATTCTACCTCTTGGAAAAGAACTAAATTCCTCTATAGTGTTAGAATAAATGAGCAAGTACCCATAAAAAGCTTTGACAGTTGTAAATCAAAGTGTCTGTGAGCCTTTGATTCTTAGGTATGATGAAATGAAAATTGAAATGGATCAGTTAAAAATCTCACTAATTCAAAATATATTGCCCAGGAATTCTTAAAATTAGAAATTATAAGTAGAAGCATGACTCTCAGCTTTCTCCTCCATAGGTAGGAGGCTCAATAGGCTCCGTTTTGCTGCAGATTCCAAATTGATTACTATGTATGTGCACGTTGGTAGAATAGGTATCCAAGCTAGAAGCGCTGTCACAGTCATGAAAAAAAGGAAGGGGTATGACCATCATTTTTAGTTATTCGTAAAGGAAGTAGGGGCTTCCAACTTAGTAAAACAGATTTTAAAAAAGAATTCACAACCACTTTATAAAATTCTTACATGATGGACAGAGACAGCAAAATTAGTTCCTGTTTTCTGCAAGGGAGGAAGTAGCTTATTTTATTCAAATCAACCCAAAGATACTTAGGATTTGGAGATCTGGGTCATTCTCCAGATTGGAGCCAGGCCAAAGTATTACATGCACATGCCCTAGACATTTTAAGAAAGGTGTATCATTCCAGAGAATGTGTGAATACCTCACAGAACCTCTGGGAATAATCCACCAACTTCGATTATTTTGTAAAGAAAGGGAGAGTTTGGGAGCAATCTTTGAATTGTGACACTCCTCCTAGCATTGTAGGAATGGATCTCAAATCAAAGTAGAATCTCTGAACAGGCTGGTTTCTGTGCATTTGGTTTTTTTTGGAGACAAAGTCTCAAGCTATCACCCTAGGTAGAGTTCGTGGCATCACAGCAACCTCAGAATCATGGGCTTAAGCGATTCTCTTGCCTCAGCCTCCCAAGCAGTTGAGACTATAGGTGCCATCCACAACAATGTAGTTGTCATTGTTTTTGGCAGGCCTGGCTGGGTTTGAAACTGACAGCCCCAGTGTATGCGGCCGGCACCCTATTCACTGAACTACGGATGCCACACTACACATTTGGTTCTTAAGTGACTTAAACACATTTTTTTTTTGTGGCTATACTGAAAAGATAATTGGTCTATCAACAAAGTTGTCTGATGGTAGATGCTATGGAAAGTGCATAGAGAATATGTAATGTCTCCTTTTAACAGCCTAACTCATTTGGATAAAATGATTTTCCTATTTTACTGTGTTTTTCATTTGGTTAACTCCAGGTGCATAATATGTCAGAGCCATAAAAGGCTGAGAATCTTGGTGCTTAGGGTGTTTAGTCTTCTAAGGCAGAGGGAGTATTTACAGAACGAGTGTGGGGAGGAACCTTGGAGATAACTTGTGATATGCAGTATCTAAAATATCTCCTTGTGATCCCAGGCCCCTAGCATTCATGCCCTTGTGTAATCTCCCTTGGGGTATGGGTGGGATTTACTGAGTCACTTCAAATGGACAGAATATGGCAAAAGTGATGAGGTGTCACTTTTGAGATGAGATTCCATGAAGACTGACTTCTGTCTTTCCCTCCTTCTCTTGGTCGTTCTATAATATCTGATTTTCTATAGTTTGAATGTGACATGCCTATATGTCATTTTGTTTTGCATTTTTGAATTTATCCTTCTTAGCATTTTCTGAGCTGCCTGGATTGTGATTTGGTGTTCAACATTAATTTGTGGAGATTCTTTATTAGTCTTTCTTGTAGAGAGGGCTATTAGACGTCAGTGTTTCAAACATTCTGCTCCTTTCTTTTTTCTCCTTCTGGTATTCTCATTATGCGTGTGTTACACCTTTTGTAGTTGACCCCCAGTTCTTGGATATTCTCTTGCCGTTTCTTTTTTTTAGCATGTTTTCTCTTTGCTTTTCTGTTTTGAAGGCTTTTACCCTGAAGCTCAGAAATTCTTTCCTCAGCTGTGTCCAGTCTACTGATAAGCCCATCAAAGGAATTCTTTCTTCCCCATACGGTGTTTTTGACCTCCAGCATTTCTCGTTGTTCCTTTCTTAGTATTTCCCACTCATCTGTCCTTGCATGCTGTCTACTTTATCCATTATGGCCTTTAGCATATTAGTCATAATTATTTTAAATTCTCATCCTTACAATGCCAACATCCCTGCCATATTGGTTCTAATGGTTGCTCTATCTCTTAAGCTGTATTGCTTTTTCCTTTCAGTATGCCTTGTAATTTTTTTTTTTTTTTTTTTTTGTGAGACTGAGTTTCACTCTGTCACCCTTGGTAGAGTGTCATGGTGTCATGGTAGATCACAGCAACCTCAAACTCCTAGGTTCAAGCCATCCTCTTGCCTTAGCCTCCCGAGTAGACTGGGACAACAGGCATGTGCCACCATGCCTATTTTTTTTCTTTCTATTCTTAGTAGAGACAGACTATAGGCATGCACCATTGTGCCCAGTTAGTTTGGGGTTTTTTTTTTCCCCCCTATTTTTAGTAGAATCAGGGGTCTTGCTCTTGCTCAGGCTGGTCTTGAACTCCTGAGCTCAACCAATCCACCTGCCTCGGCCTCCCAGAGTGCTAGGATTACAGGTGTGAGCCACCCCGCCTGGCCTATAATTTTTTTCTTGGTAGCTGGACATAATGAGGTGGGTATGCTATAAATAGACCTAATGTGGAGGGGAAGAAGCACCCAATACTTTTACAATTAGGTTTGTCTTTTAGTAAGCCTGTGCCTCTGGACTGTGGACTTTACTAGTATTTCTCAGTTCCCTGCTCCCCCTGACAGGTGCGACAGGGTGGCTAGAGGGGCTGATGTTGGGGATTTCTTTTCTCCGGGGTTGTTTAGGCTTTGATAAAACCCCCAGAGGTTAGGCTCTGGCTAAATAGTTTCTCCTGAGAGAAGGCCTTGTTCAGAACAAAATGCTCTGCATATTTCAAAATTATTCCTTTTTCCTTCCATCTCCTAGAAGGATGAGATTTTTCTTTGATAGTTAATGTGAGGACATGATTGTACTCCCAGAGGTAAATCTCACAAAAGTGTGGGGTCCCTCTGTGTCTGGGTCTCCCACAGAATTTTTAACTCTCAGAATTGTCCACACTGAGCCTTCCCCAATTCATCAATTACAATTTAGATTTTTCTACCCTGGTACTAATTCCTGCCGAGGCTTCTGCTGTGGTGGGCCATTGTGATTCTCTGTATCCACCTGTCTGTCCCTCCAGTTTGGGAGGCAGGTTTCTTTGTAACTTTCACTTCTCTTACAGTTCTAAGAAGAGTTTATTTCTCCGTTTGTTCAGCTTTTTACTTGTTGTGATGGTGGAGTAGTAAATCCAAACTGCTCACATACAAAACTGGAAACCAAAATCTCTCCTGTTAGCACTAATGAAGCCGGCCACCATGTTATGAGCTGCCCCGTGGAAAGATGTATGTAGCCAGAAACTGAGGAAGGCCAACAGTCAGCAAGGACCTGAGGCTCTTAGTCCAACTGAGACCCTTATTGTGGGATTCAGAGACAGGCTGAATTCTGGCAACAACCAGTTGAGGGTACTAGAAAGCAGGCCCTCCCCACGGTGAGCTCTGAGATGACTATAGTTCCAGCTGACACCTCTCCTGTGGCCTTAGGATGATCCTGTGTTGGCGAATGCCTGGCCACAGGATCTGTGAGATGGTAACAGTTCATCATTTTAAGCTTCTATCTTTTGGGTTGTCATATTGCTTTAGATAGCTAATACTTCATCCAGTCTAATTTCTGTGCTCTCAGAGAGCTGATGGAGACCTGGAGAGTGTTGGAACTTTCCCTGAGCTCCCACAGAATCAGACCAGACTAGAAGCCAGGCCCCTGCATTGCCCAGCCTGGGTTCTCCCATCTCTTTACAACATTTGTCTGCAATTTGAGGTTGTGAAGATTTGCCTGGCATGGCTTTGTTAAACTCCCTTTAAGGGAGCCCATACCTCTCCCATTAGACTATCTCCATTTCCAGCTGGATAGTGGAAATGGAGACTATCTCTGTTTCCTCTTCCAGGAAGAGGCTAGGGCAGAGTCCGGAGAGCTGGTCCTGAAGCCAGTCTGTTCCCCCATTTCAGGCCCTGTGCTTGGTCTTCTGCTACGAAAAACACTGAAGTTGTCAAATGTTGGTAGACAGTAGATTCTAGTGTCTCATATCCTTTCTCTCTCCTGCAAAATAGAGTTTTCTTCTTCTGTTAATTTATAGAGGAAATGGGCAGCAGCATCCGCTCACCCCCGTTCTTTTCAAGTCCTGTATTTATATTATGTTCTTCCTTTAGCCCCAAGCCCTCTCAGGAAAGGCTATGGAGGTGGCTTTGGGATGCAGAGGACAGTTTCAGAACCAGTGAGGATGGAAGCCGGTGGGGCAGGGTGAGCTTGGATAAAGCTGGGAGCACAGGGTGGGCTGGGCTTGGCCGGGGCAGAGGGAAGCTGCAGGGAAGTGGAGGTGGGGACAGATAGGCAGTCAGCATTGGGTAAGCAGCAGGGCTGGAGTTGTGCAATATGGACAGGGATGATGGCTTGATGGTCATCACCAGACTGAGAGGCAAGAGTTGTTCAGAGCTTGGAAGCAGAACAGCTACCAGCTTAAAATAGGGCAAAGCCAGGCAGGGGTCAGGAACTCAGGCCCCCCAGACATCCCCTTCAACTTCATCATCTTGATGAGACTTGGTGCAAGACAGCTGTGTTCCAGGTGGCCCCTTCACTTCCAATTACAGCAGGACCCACTCCAGGGCCTGGGTGTCCTCCATTTTCAGGGACTTTCCACTCCATGTCAATGCCCTCATACTCAGAGAAAGGAGAAAGCAGGGTCAGAGCTGGTTGCCTCTCCTGCTCCACAGTGGTCCTTGGGGTGTGGATGGCCCCCAGACTGGGGGTGAGCTGCATGCATATCTGGGTCTGAAGATGACAAACAGAGAGAGGAGGTCTCTTCAGTGTCTGGCCACATCAGGATTTGGGAAACAGTGGCTGATGGGCCCAAGAGGAGAGTAGCTCCTTAAGATTCCAGATGAATCCACAGAAAGCTTCTTTGACCTTGGAGATACTAGTGTACAGGAGAGATCATCCACCTCTCCCTGCCACCTGGTGGATGCTCCAATTAATTTAGACTATTTTTAAGCTCTTGTCCCTGAAATGGTCCTTGGATAGAACAGAGGTCACAAAATTACGTGTGATATTGTGAACTTTTATAGATAGAGACTTCAACCCTGTTTCTTCACAAATAGCTCCCCAAACCCTTGGAAGAGGGGTTTTTATAATAGTGACTTTTATACACTAGTGAGATGACTGGCAGCTGGGGTCCTTTACGTAGCCTAAAGATGGGGGCCTGGGCTTGGAACCTGTAGCTCAGCGGCTAGGGCTCCTGCCACATACACTGGAGGAGTTGGAGGGTTCGAATCCAGCCCAGGCCTGCCAAACAACAAAGACAACTACAACCAAAAAATAGCTGGGCATTGTGACAGGCACCGGTAGTCCCAGCTACTTCAGAGGCTGAGGCAAAGAGAATCGCTTCAGCCTAAGAGTTTGAGGTTGCTATGATCTGTGAAGCCACAGCACTCTACCCAGGGCAACAGCTTCAAACTCTGACTTGAAAAAAAAATGGGGGCCTGGTCACCTGAAAGAGGAAGGCAGGATTAGCAGTTTGAAACAGGCAGCCACACCCCTTAACCTTTGGGAAGTGAGGAAGGGCTGAGGGTTGAGTTATCACCCATGATTGCTGATGTAATCTATAAATGAAACCGCTACAAACAACCCAAAGAAAAGAGCTTTAGAGAGCTTCCGGATAGCTGACTGTGTGGAGGTTCGGGAGAGGTGGTAGATCTGGACGAGGGCCTGGGACCTGGGACCTGGGACCTCCATCCCCCTTACTTGGCCCTATGTGCCTCTTCTATCTGGCTGCTCATTTGTATCTTTCACCATACCCTTTGCTAATAAACTGGTAAGCATAAGAAGAGTGTTTTCCTGAGTTCTGTGAGCTACTCTAGCAAATAAATGGATCATGGGTACCCCAATTTATAACCTGGTTGGTCAGAAGCAACAGATAAAACAACCTGGGGCTTGCAGTTGGCATCAGAAGCTGGGTGCAGACTTGTGGGACTGAGGCCTCACCTGTGGGACCCGGTGCTCTCAACAGGTAGATGGTGTCAGAATTGGATTGAGGACACTCAGCTGGTGTCTGCTGCAGGAACCCCACCCCAATCTGGTGTCACAAGGGTTGAGTTGGGTGATGAGAATAGAGGAGGATAAAAGAGCTTCGGATTTGGATTTTTCCCTCTGAGATAAAATTATTTGACCCAGCTCAGTACTTAAAAGCCCCTTAAAAATCAAGACACTTAACTCAGTTCAGATTTCTGGCTTCCCTGGCCACACTGGGCTTCATTTCCTTATTATATCAAGAGCCTGGTGCTGAGGCGGGCGGCCCCTTGCAGAATGGGGCAGGCGCTCCTCCAGGCTCAGGGCTCCGCCGGCCTCAGTCACAGGGCAGGTGCACAGTGCTTGCTCCCCTCTTTTATGGCTCATGTACTTTACCTTTCTGGCCCCAGCAGGCACCTGAGATTTTACTCCATGAACTACAGAATTACCCCAGCCCAGAAGAGGATACAGGCACCCTGATATAAAGAGCAAAATTCTTGCACTTAAAATACATTTTTTTAAATACCTGGGAAAGAATTTTCATGATCTCCCTAATTACATGTCTGTTCCATTTTATTCTGCTGTGTTGTACTTTCAAGAGCTCTCATAATAGAAAGTGCCTGAAAGAGCCAGCTGCACTTATATAATTAGCATAATAATATTGGTCAGGATAAATTAGCTTTGCATAAACATAACATGAACAGAGGGAACCACTTCTTATTAACTGAAAGAGGTCATACAAGGTAGATTAGGTCCGGAGATGCTGGTTTGGTCAAAAGTAATCTGCTCTGATTAAAATAGAAATAAAATAGCCGAAGTCTAATAAGAGAGCAGCTGTTAACGTCACTGTTGATTTCACGAGGAGACAAGAGAGTGGGGGCAACTGAGGATGAGTCTGATCGAAGAAGAGGCAGAGTAACTTTGCCATCTACTGTCAAGTTATTAGCTATTCCAAAGGATACTCCTAGTTAAATTCAACAAATAAATTGGATTATTTCTTCTGTGCTGCATGGTTTTAAAAGGTGCCCCTTATATGATTGCACTTAACTAGCATGACACAAAGCCAATCCCATATACAGCTGCTCAATATATACTAATTGAATTTGAAAATGTGCTTCTCAGAATGATCACTCAGAACCAGTGAATTCTAATTTCTAGTTTAGCTTAATTGCTGTTTTGTGCTATAATATTGAAAAGGTGATTTTCTTGCTGGGCCACCATTTTCCAAGTCTCTTGCTCTATGGGAATCACAGAAAGACGTGCTAGAGCTCCAGGTCTTCACAAAGACCTTTTATTAAGGCAGAGGCACAGGGAAGGGAGGCTATGAGGATTCGTGGCCTAGGGCTGTCTTGAAGATTTCTGACCTGCTATAGTTACTTTTGCCCTGGGTGTAGTCTCCTGGATGTCACAAGGAGTTGTGGGTTTTGGAGAGTCGCAGGATGAAAGGTAGATGACTTTAAAAATCAGATGAATTTAAAAAATCTTAAGTAATGAAGCATAAGAAAAGAACATAGGCCAATATAGTATTTCTAATTAGAGTGAGGAATGGGTTTATTTTTATTTTTTAGAAACAAGAGTCTCACTTTGTCGCCCTTGGTAGAGTGCCATGGCTTCACAGCTCACAGCAACCTCCAGCTCTTGGGCTTAGGCGATTCTCTTGCCTCAGCCTCCCAAGTAGCTGGGATCA
>NW_003852411.1:15009129-15025402 GCF_000181295.1 Otolemur garnettii
ACGAGATGCAGAGAAGCACATGGAAAACAAATCATGTGCACGTATGTGAAGACCTCCCAAACAACGGCACAGTGCGTGCCGACGTACATCAGCCCCTCATGTGGCTGGTGTGCAATCATCTTCTCTCTAACCTTACCCCAAATGTCTGTTAAATTTTGTTTTGTTTTTAATGTGGCCTGAGTTCAAGTGTTTTTTTCCCCCTTCTTCAGGAGACATCAGGGGTAATAACGCACATGGAGTGTGGGAAATGTTAAAATCCTCGTGTCTTATCCCCAAGCTTCCTCTTATTTTCTTCCATTCTAAGCATGATCATTTACCTCCCACTGAGCCAAAGTTGAAATGCTCAATGCTTTATTGTTTTCTTAACTAATAAATAATTCATACTTGGTGAGATATGTTTTTTTTTTTTTCCAGGAAAAAAAAGGACTCAAATAAGAGGAAGACTTTTTTTTTTTTTTGGTCAGGGCTGGATTTGAACCCACCACCTTTGGCATATGGGGCCAGTGTCCTACTCCTTAGAGCCACAGGTGCCACCCAGGAGGAAGACTTTTTTATAGATCTGCTAGTGTGGCACAGTAATGCTGACAAGGGCTGAGCTGCTGAGGGCTGGTCCGTGACAGAGACCAAGGGAACTTCTTGGACACTACCCGATGTCCAAGGCCAGGAGGAGGGGTCATTAGTTCGCCTCCCCCTAGGAGGGGAGTGTGCAAGCCAGTGTTAGCCACAGCAAAAGGGTCCTCCTCTTCTTTCTTTTTTTTTTTTTTTGAGACAGAGTCTCACTATGTTACCCTCAGTAGAGTGCTATGGTGTCACAGCTCACAGCAACCTCAAACTCTTGTGCTTAAGCAATTCTCTTGCCTTAGCCTCCCAAGTAGCTGGGACTACAGGCGCCTGGTTATTTGTTGTTGTTATTGTTGTTTAGCAGGCCCCGGCTGGGTTCAAACCTGCCAGCCCAGATGTATGTGGCCAGCGCCCTAACAACTGAGCGATGGGCGCCGAGCCCCTTCTTTCCTTCTTAAAACAACCTTTTCCTGACTTTCCTATGACTCAGAAAGGATGAAACATGCCTTCTCTCTTCTGTTTAGAAAAACGAATCCCCAAACTGCACCCAGGCTCCTTCTCCCTTCTGGTTCATCACAGATTCCTGGATCTGCTTGGCTCAAGGAAAAGACAAGCTGCTGTCTCTGACGTCCTTGGTCCCTGCCCAGCCTCCTCTGTTTCTAGGATACCCAGCCCCCCTCCCCGGGCTTCAGAGGGGAATCTCCCCCTTCTTCCTATGGAAGTTTGAATGTCGTGGAGTCCCCGGGATATAAGCGTTACCACTCTGGGGGTATTTTCTTTGAATGCAATCCAGTCTCAGATTCCCACATCCTAAGAAGTTGCTCTGTGTCTGATGGAACATTCTGTTGCTGTTCACTGTGAGCCAGTCTTATTTTGTTCTTTTCATTAGGGAATGTTTTCGTCAGGGGCCTACTGGTTGAAAAGGCTCCATGCTCAGTAAAAGGGTGGCTTTGTCTCTCCCCCTTTCCTGACCTCTGTCAGGAGTTCTTTCGCGTTTCAGACAAGACAGAATGCTGAGAGCCGCACTGACGGAATATTGGGATTTGCAAGGAAACTCCTGGCCAGGCTGCCTGGATGTATTAAAATGTCATCTCTATATTTTGGACGTGACTAGCTTGTTTAGTTAATGCTAGAGGGGAAAATAGAGTTTGTTCTCAAGGGAGAGAAGCAGAAGGAGAAAACAGGCATATGGACAACTGGCGATGTTCCAGCCACTTTGTCACAAAGAGCTAAATCCACCACGATTAGATCTAAAGAGCATCAGGCAATGCAAGGCCCCCTGGTGGGATGCTGGGCTCCAGGAAAGGCAGCCCCAAACCCCTCAATATACAGGTTGTATGTTAAATTCATTCTGTTAGCTCTGCTTCTGAAGAGGAGAAATAGAGCTTCTTGCATTTGTTATTAATCCCGTGTTGGGTACTGGCCTTGGTGCTTTTATTTATGTCATTTATGTTAATCCTCACAGTAACTTGGAAAGTAGGTATTATAACTACTGTGTGCACATAGCTTGGACTTATTTTTATTTACATCACATGACTCATGTTCTGACTTAGGCGGGTCACTGCTCAAATGTCTCCTTTAACAAGCCCTTCCTGAGCCCTCATCCATAACCACCACAGCACTTGTCTTACAGTTATGTCTTATTCTCTGTCTTATGTAAATAGCCCCTTTGTCAGTGCTACTGTCTGGATGAATTCCTTATTCCAATTTGTTAATTCTCTTTTCAACTATGTTTAGTCTAAAATTTATCCTATTGAGTGCCCCCCTCCCAAGCCTCTGCCAATAGCTATATTTTTCTTTTCTGAGACATAGTCTCACTCTGTTGCCCAGGCTAGAGTGCCATGGTGGCAGCCTAGCTCACAGCAACCTCAAACTCTCAGGCTCCTGAGTAGCTGGGACTATGGGCATCCACCCCAACACCCAGATAGTTTTTCTATTTTTAGTAGACATGGGTCTTACTCTTGCTCAGGCTGTTCTTGAACTTCTAAACTCAAAAGATCCTCCCACCTTGGCCTCCCAGAGTGCTAGGATTATAGGCATGAGTCACCATGCCTGGCCTATGATTTCTAATTTTATACCCACCTGTGTTTATTTTATTTCTACCTGTTTTGCTGACATGTATCCTTTTTTTTATTTTTAGAGACAGAGTCTAACTTTGTCGCCTTGAGTAGAGTGCTGTGATGTCATAGCTCACAGCAACCTCCAGCTCTTGGGCTTAGGCAATTCTCTTGCCTCAGCCTCCCGAGTAGCTGGAAGTACAGGTGCCTGCCACAATGTTCGGCTATTTTTTTGTTGCAGTTTGGCCAGGGCCAGGTTCGATCCCTCCACCCTCGATATGCGGGGCTGGCGCCCTACTCACTGAGCCACAGGTGCTGCCCCATGTATCCTTTTTAAGGATATAATTTCTTCATCCCTCTCTTCAGGGACTCTAAATATACATGCTGTATTTGCAATTCCTTTTCAGCATTTTAAAATTTTGTTTCTTTCTAGGAATAAAAACACTTCATCCCAATTATTAATTTTATTAGCTATTACATCTTTCTTGGTGTAAGATTTCTTCATGCCTTTTAAGATGGAGTTCTAGGATCATTGCATGGGGGAAACTGTCTATGTATCCCCCTTAAGGGGCTTGTGCTTGAGGCCACTCTGGGCACTGAGCTACTCTCCACTTGGTAGCAGATTTCCCGGGCTCATTTCACTAGCCAGGAAGCTCTGCCCTCAGGTTACAGCCCCTGCCCACGGTTTCCTTGCCTCATGCAGAACACTTACCACGTGGGGCACCTGCAGAAGTCAGACTCACATCTGCTGCTACCTACTTTCAGATCCAAAGCCCAGCAGGCCCTCACATCAGTCTCTATTCACTGTTTTACTTTTCAGTTCTATTCCAGGTCCAGGACATATATATCTTATTTTCGATCATGGCCATGACTTTCAAAGTCTCTTTTATATGTCATAGATTATCATATGTGTTGGTGCAGTGGGACAAAGCAGTCACTGAACAATGCCATCAGGTTCGACAAACAAAGGGTAGGAAGTAGGGAAGATATTTATAGTGGGAGGTGAAAAGTAGGTGGTTATAGATACAGGTTGAAAGAGCAGCCAGAAGAGTTGAGGAGTTCAAATATCACTGGTGAGTTTATGAGTAGGAACAGCAGTTACTAAAATGGAAAGAAAAGTCATAAAACTGGAGGTAGATTAGAAGCCCATGACTTTCCTTCCTCTTCTTTCTTCTTTCCCAAACCTGCTCCTCTCACGCCTTTCATGCTGGTAATCACCTGCAGAGTGACAAGCCCTTCTGGTCTACCTAGGACTGTCCTAGTGTTAGCCCTCAAAGTCCTGCTTCCCAGAAGACCCTCAGTCTTAGGCAGGTCCCGCCCCAGGAAGGCCAAGTCACCTCTCTGTTGGTAGAAGAATAGATCTTACCTTGGTCAAGGGGGAGAAAAGAGGTAAAAAATGAATTATGTGGGGAGATGCTGCCGAATGAGGTAAAGGGAAAATCATCCTAAAGACGCAGAGGAAGAACCTGTGACAATGTTTTACTGGAAGATTTGAGGACATGGATGGGGACATCCCTTATAGACAGAAAAAAATGTAGGAGAGAAAAAAGAAAATTAACAAACCCAGAGAATCAACAGTGTTAGGAATGTACCATAGGACTTCTGAGTACCCTTAACTGCTAAGTCCCTCCCGCCCTGCCCCCACCCATGGAGCAGGACTTTGCTGGGTGCTGGGGCTCAGACAGAGGTGACCAGAGCACAGATCCTGACCACCAGGGGCCCCTAGGGTGGTGCTCCCATTCCAACACAATGACCTATTCCAAAGCAAATTCTAACAGTGACCTATGAGATCATAAGGTCCTACTGTATTTAAGTGTTTATTTTTAAAACAATCATTTTATTTTATAAAACCTTAAATTACTATCTTGTAGTAAGTAAATGAAGCAGAGAATGCGCAGGGAAATGGGAAACCACCGAATGGTTTTCTGAGTGCTGGACTGTTCAGAGACTCTAAGAAAACCCATCTCATTTAGAAGACACATTTGTCCTTGCTTAGAGGGAAGTGATGGACGGTTCCCAGGGAGACAAGTAAGGTAATGACAACAACAAAGCCTGCTGTCTCTGTCCACCATTCAGCCCTTGGGTTGAGCCATATGCTCTGCAAGGACTCGGATGAATTTCGACTTTGCTCCAGCACAGAATCCTGTCTGGAAAGCTCTTCACTCACTGCTGCTGATGTTGACAACCCCATCCTGTCTTTTTCTGTCCCTTTCTGAAGATGGAAACTCAGCTAACCAGCTCAGACCTGCCTATCCCCTCTTCCCCACCCCCAGGAAATATCAGTTCACAGCAGAAGAGTACAGGGGTAAGGGACAGTTATTTCTTTAACTATCAATAAAACTCTCCTTACAGGATCCTGCCTCCTGGTCACAAGGGTGGAAGTGACCACAAGTTGGGCCAATTGTAGAGCATGGCCACCCTGTGGACACAGCGACTGGGTAAGGGATAGACCTCTGAACTAAGGGGGCCAAGTGCAGCCTGTCCTTGGAATTTATGACCTAGGGCCCATAGACACAGTGCTCATTGTATCTCTGTGGTAGGGGCAGCAGCTTGAAAGTCAATGGTGTTTCTTGCCATGTGGAGGAAGCTGGCTTACAGTAGAAGGACTGATACCCAGACCCAGAGCTGCAGAGAGGGAGGTGACAACAGCATGGCAGATCCATTTCCAGCTCTTCCCAAGGTGCAGCCATGGTCCACCTTCCTGCAGTCCTCTTAGCCTTCCAAATACAGGTGTAAATGAGTTCAAGGTAGGTATTAACATTTATCACAATGACAAACACTGATTGTTACACCCTATTTGCCTTTGTTTTCCAAAATAAAGCCATTTTTTCCCCTGCTTTTAATGGTTACTTTAAAAAAATCAGACAATACCAAATAGTATATAAAATAAAAATCACTATCATCCTACCAACCAGATATAGCCATTGTCTGCTGATAAGACCTTTTTCCAGATCTTTCTTTCTTTTGAAAGATAGACAGATAATTTTACAAGAGTGAGGCACATGCAACTTTATAATGTATCATTTCCTCTAGAAATATGTTTTGAGTATCTTTATGGAATAATACCTTTTAAAAAATTTTTTTTCTTTTTGAATCTAGAATAGAACTTCTAACTTGACTTTTTTTTAATGGGTACATAGTATTCTATGCTCAGTCCTCTTTGCTGGGCATTTAGGTTATTGGAATAGTTTCACTATGATAAAGAACAAAACAATGAACATTCACATATGACCATTTTGGAGCATTTAATTATTTCCTCAGGGCACATTTCTCATTCGCTACCTCTAAGACTATCATTTGCCCTTATGACTAAACAACTTTTGGCAACTCCTCTTGGAGCCAGTCCTGTCAGTTATCTATGCCCTCTTGACTTATTCCTTCCTTCCTTCATTCATTTGGTCAACAAACACTTACTGAGAGTGTATTATGTGCCAGCCGCTGTACCACATTGTGAGGAAGCATGTAGGTAGATTTTGGGTTTTAGCCTAAGGAGAAGGGAGAAACTAGCATTTGTTGATCTTTTGACTTTGTGCCAAGCACTGCACAGGATTCTTTTTCCCACTTATACTTCACTGAATATCAACAACCTTGGACAGTGGTTAGTATTATCTCTTCATATAAATTAGGAAGATCAGAAGTCTTGGGTAACCTGTCTAAGATCATATAGTTATTAATAATAAATATAAAGCTGGGATTCGAGCCTAGGGCTGTCACAGTTTAAGGAGAGAGACATGAAAATGAATGACAAAACCATATCATAAGTGCTTTATATGATTTGAACAAAGGGATTTATTTAAGACCTTGGACCATGATGATCAGCAGAGGCCGACCTCAGACAAATCTTTTCTCTGTAGCAGGCGGCCTTTAAATAGTCCACATTCTAGGGACAAAAACCAAAACTTAAATGATTTGCCCTCACTCTTCACAATGCCAGGAGGCCCCTGGAAAGTCAGAATATTTGCCAGCTGGGAAGCTGGGGTAAAACAGGAGGCTGTTTCTAAATAGCCACAGAGAAGCTGAAACCAACAAAGATCAGAATAGCTTTCAGAGGGTAGGCAGAGCCTTATGAAAGAAGAGATTGGAGAAAAGGGCTCAGGCAGTGGGGGTGACACCCCAACGGTCCTGCACCGTGAACAGGTTGAGACTTCAGCACAAGCCAACCTTGGGATGACTGAGCATTTCACTGGAGGCCAGGCAGGGAGGAGTCTGGAAGCTTTGTTTACACTGCTGGAACCCTGATTGAGCGAGGGCAGTTTATGAGTCACAGTCTGCAGAGGGCTTTAGATTTGTCTGGACAAGATCCTATAGAGTTGACCAGGCAGCATGCTAAGATGTCAGTTCAAGAACTCCCCCAAACTGACAGCCCTCAGCTTGCTCACTGAAAACTCGAAGTGCAAAGCATGCCCATGCTGGAGTTTGCTGTGAGGTGAGCACCCTGGGGCTGGCAGCTCTACCTTCCTTTCCATGTCCTTGTTCTTTGTGTTGTGGTTGAATCCCTAACTCTAGCATTCATGGCAGAGTATGATGATTTCCTTTCCTTTTCTTATTTTTGGAGGCAGACTCTCCTTCTGTCATTCTGGCTAGAGTGCTACGGCATAGCTCACAGCAACCTAAAACTCTTAGGCTTAAGTGATCAATCCTCTTGCCTTAGCCTCCCAAGTAGCTGGGGCTATAGGCTTATGTCACCATGAATGGTAGTTTTTCTATTTCTTGTAGAGATGGGGTTGCATTCTTGCTCAGGCTGGTCTCCAACCCCTGAACTCAGGCGATCACCTGCCTCGGCCTCCCAAAGTGTTAGGATAACAGGCGTGAGCCAGCTTGCCTGGCTGAATATGGTGACTTTCCAATTTATTTTCAACTTATTTTTTTGGCTAACAAACATATGAAAAAAAATGCTCATTATCCCTAATCATCAAGAAGTTCAAATCAAAACTACCCTGAGATATCACCCAACCCTGGTAAGATTTAGCCACATCACAAAGTCCCAAAGCTGCAGATGCTGGTGTGGATGTGGAGAGAGGGAAACACTTTTACCCTGTTAGTGGCACTGCCAACTCATATAGCCTCTTTGGAAAGAAGTATGGAGAATCCTCAAAGATCTCAAATTAGATCTCCCATTTGATCCCACAATCTCACTACCAGGCATCAACCCAGAAGAAAAAAGATCATTTTATCATAAGGACATTTGCATTAGATTGTTTATTGCAGCTCAATTTACAATCACTAATATGTGGAAACAACCTAAATGCCCATCAACTCAGGAATGGATTAACAAACTGTAGTATATGTGTACCATGGAATACTACTCAGCCATAAAAAGGATAGTGACTTCACATCTTTTGTATTATCCTGGATGGAGTTGAAACACATTCTTCTTAGTAAAGTATCACAAGAATGGAAAAGCAAGTATCCAATGTACTCAATACTAATATGAAGCCAGTAGATGATCTAATTCACACCCACACAGGAGAAAAACTCATTTCAATTCAAGCTGGGGGGAAGAGGAATAAGGAAGGGGAGAGGGGAATGGGATGGGAGGCTCCCACTGAATGGACATGGTGTGGGGGTGTTTGGCACATCTTTTGAGTGCAGGACATAAAAAATGGACTCTACCTAACAAAATCAAATATTTTCACCTGGTTGTTTGTACCCTCACATTAACCTGAAATAAAACTAAACAACTCCAACTCCACCTTTTTTTTAACCAGAAAAATTATATATATTAAAATCTTCAATACATAAATCAAGGAAAATTGTGGCTGCTTTTATCTGAGTAGGAGTCAGGGGAGCCAACATCTACCTTCTCTGAGGAAGTTCTGTTCTGTTGAGTATACAGTTTAAAAATCACTGACATAGGTGGAAAAGCCCTGAATTTAAAGTTAGAATACCCAAGTTCTAATCCCACTTTACCACTTACAATTTGGCTTGGCTGGGTACAGTGGCTCATGCTTATAATCCTACCACTTTGAAAGGCCAAGATGGGAGGATCGCTTGAGGCCAGGAGTTCGAGACCAGTCTGAGCAACATAGCAGGACCCTGTCGTTACAAAAAGATTAGCCAGGCATGGTGGCATGTGCCTGTAGTCCCAGCTACTCTAGAGGCTGGGATAGTAGGATCGCTTGAGCCCAGGAGTATGAGGTTGCAGTGGAGCTACAATGTCACCACTGCACTTTAGCCCAGGTGGCAGAGTGAGACCCTGTTTCCAAAAGAAAAAGAAAAAAAGAGCCTGGATTTCAAGAAGTGATTGAGCCTCTCTCTGACTCCATTTTTTCATCTGTGAAATGAAGAAGATAATTCTTATCTACATTAGAGATTGCTGTGACCAAGTGCGACCAAGTGCAACCATGTGGGGAATAGCAGCTATAAAATGCTGTGTAAATGTGAAACGCTCCTTTCCTTCACTTTCCCACATTCGCATAGCTCCATGTCTTCTCCACATCCATGGGTTAGGGAACAAAGCCACACCACTTGGGACCCAAAGTAAGTATAATATGATTTACTGACTTTTCTTTCTTTTTTTGCAGTTTTGGCTGGGGCCAGGCTTGAATCTGCCACCCCTGGTATATGGGGCTGGCGCCCTACTCCTTGAGCCACAGGCGCCGCCCCCCCTTACTTTTCTGGTTTTCAAAGACTTATGTTTCTTTGGATTTTCCCCTTCTTCGTGTTGCTAACGGGGCTTGTCCTTTGGACTTTTCTCTGACAGACAGATCCACTTCTGCATCTCAGAGACCCAAATCTGCTACCTTCAGGTGCACTCACCCCGATCACAGTCTCCCGGGGGACAGTCTCCTTGGGGGACAGCCTGTTTTGTCATTTAGATTTATAATTCTCCGGGAAATCCAGTTTAGCAGAGAATGAACCAAGTCATTTCCTCTACTTCCCTCCGTCTAACCCAGGTCCATACAAAATTAAAACACCAACTCTCTCCTCTGGGTTGTATCAGGGAAACTGTCATGCCAGTGGCTGTTCTATTGCCCTCTGGTTTCTGTTGCAGCATAACACGTGGGGAGAGCAGTCTCAGGGAGTGACAACACCTCCACTCCAGACCCTTCCTCCTGAGCCCTCTCACCAGCAAAGCCAGAGGCGTTAGGCATGAAGGTGTTGGTGGGGAAGTGGTCTTTAGGGTGGGGTTCAACAGTGAGGACCACATCCATTCCTCCTAGGATGGCTTGAGCTCAGGGCTGACTCAGATAACGGGCTCGATTTGGAGGCTGTGCAAATTCTGGAGCCTGTGCTGTTCTCAGCTGCTCTGCCAGCGGCCCACACTGCCGGGGCTTTCCCTCTGCACTAGTCTCCCCTCATCCTCAGTTTCACTTTCCACGGATTCAGCAACCCACAGGCAAATGAGGTCTAAAAATAGGTGAGTATGGTATAAGATATTTTAGGAGAGCCCATATTCATGTAACTTTTATTACAGTATATTGTCATAATTGGGCTATTTTATTATTAGTAAATGTTAATTCGCATACTGTACCTAATTTATAAATTCAGACTTATCAGAAGTATGTGTGTCTAGGAAAAAAGCATGGTGTACACAGGGTTTGCCCATGACACCCACAGTCCTTGCCTACACGAGAGCCAGTTGACCTACCTGAAAGGCCAATAGTTTGGATGACCGTATGGGCAGAGCAGGATTTGACTCCAAATGAAGACAATGCTGCCACATCCCACCGACTAACAGAGCTTAATTTAGCAGCTGCTTCCTACTTTTCCACTAGTTTTGACATTTCTGAGGGGTTCAGAGACCATCTGACCTTGGGAGAGCCATAAAGACTCTTCTGGAACTCTGCCGCCCATCTTTGCATTTTTCTTGAAGGTCTAGTCCAGTGAAGAGCAAGAATGCCCACGTAAAGGTGGAGAAAGGAGGCAGGCCGCTAGCAGAGAACGCTGGCTGACTTCCCGGCAGCAGAGGAAGTGCTCTTCTTGCCAGAGGGCACTGTGGCTTTGCTGTTTGGCCTCTTCCCATTGCTCAGATCTATTCCTTGATGTTTCTCTAAAATGTAGCAATCCTTTGGGTTTAGACATCAGGACTCTGCGTTCTTCCAGGGAGTGACATAGATGACATAGAAAGAGACACTTCTGGTTCTCTTCTCTTCACTCCCACAGCCCAGCTCTTTATCTTTCCTTGGTGCCCAAGAGGTTTCCCACGGGCTGGCTTGCAGCTCCCATCCTGGTTGTCCTCCAGGCAGGCCTTCCTGTTCTCCAGTCTGCCCGGCATCACCCTGACCCCCAGGTTCAGCAGCCTCCAAGTTCAAGACCAGACAACTCATTGTCAAATGTTCTGTGCCTAAACCCTACATTTAATTCTGGTCCCTGGCTATGCACCATCAAGGGCCAGAGAGAGGATGGGATAATTAAAATCTCAAGGTAATTGGTTTGAACTTCCTTTCCCATTAGACCTTTAAGCAGAGCTGTTAACGTCCTCATTTGTCTCCTTTCATTGTCTCTGTTCAGCCTCTGTTTAGGAAGCTAATGAACTGTGATGAGAACAAAAGGCTGTCAGGGGGAAGAGGAAATAAGGAGTTAGGAAACTGGACATGGGCTCCTGAGCTGATCCTATCCTGTCTCACAGAGGCCAGGAAGGTGTTGCCATCCTTCACCCTGCTTAAAGGTGAAGTCAGGCTCAGCGCCTGTAGCACAGTGGTTACGGCGCCAGACATATACACTGAGGGTGGTGGGTTCGGACCCAGCCCAGGCCAGCTAAACAATGACAACTGCAACAACAACAACAAAAAAGCTGGGCGTTGTGGTGGGCACCTGTAGTCCCAGCTACTTGGGAGGCCGAGGCAAGAGAATTGCTTCAGCCCAGGAGTTTGAGGTTGCTATGAGCTGTGATGCCACAGTGCTCTACTGAGGGTGACACAGTGAGACTCTGTCTCAAAAAAAAAGTCAGAGCCAGACCTCCTTTCTGAGGCCCACCCACCAGGGCAGAAGAGTAGATTGTAAGGCTTTGCTGCTGGGGTGGAAAGGGAGGGAGGAGCTGGTTGCCAAGGGAACAAGGAATCCTATTTGAGAGTCTGAGACAGTTCTCAGTCTCAGAACTGGCTTATGAGCTGGCCAGACTTGCAAATGCCCACAGCTGCAGGATGTAAAGAAAACCTGGCCCTGGGTGAGGCTGAGAGGCAGTCAGCCACTCATTTTGCATATGCTGGTCAGAAGCTAAAGTTAGATTCTGGCTCATGTCAGGTGTAGGGGCCACATTTAGCTATTCCCCACCACTGAACCCGAATCAGGGACTTGCATGCTTTGCTCAGAACAGGGTCTGATGCGCCCTCTCAGAGTCATACACTGGGCTCTAGGCCATTGCTCTGTTGGGGTAAGGTCAGGGAAAAATTGCCACTACTCCATCCTCTCCTCCCAACCAAGTCTGCACATCATAGATTTAAAACCTAAGATGAACTTGAAGGATTGAGGAGGCTTGCCTATTTATCTTGATTTTGTGGCGCCCACCTCCCTTTTGTCTCCATCCCAGAAAAACATCACCCAGATGCCATGAAAGCAGCCCCCAGCCTGGTGTTCTCATGGACTGTACTTGGACCGTCCACAGGCTGGTCTTCACATGCTGGGCCTTGTACCCTCTGACCTCAGACCCCATGACAGGCCTTTCTATTTGTGACCTGGCCTCACCCAGTGCTGGGTGCTCAGTTGCCCTGGACTTCCATTTTGCTTTCTCCATTACTTTGAATTCTTATGCCAGTGAGCTGCCTCAAGCCACACAGCTAGCTCTAAGGTCATGACCCAGCTTCCTATGTGTACAGGACACAGGGGCCTGGAGGAGCTGCCTCAGAGACCACAGGAGAAGAAGGGATCAACCTGGACAGCACACAGAGAAGAGGTGTGGGGCTGTGTCCCTTGGGTTCTGTCCCTGCCTTCTCAAAGGCGGGACCTAAGAAGCTATGGAGGGAATAAGGGCTCTATTTCTATACCCCAATGCATTAGTGTTGTGCTAATGGCATCGTGCCCCCTGTCTTTTTTCTTATTAAAAAGAGTTGAGGATGTGTATGGCAGAGGATAGGTGGGGGTGGGAGGGTGGTCTGAGGATGTGCGGTGTCCAACAAGGGGTCAGTGGATGTCAGGGATGGGTCTCCCTGACCACGTGTGAGTGGGGTCAGGGAGAGAGAGGATGGGCTACGGAGAGGCCAGATCCCCTGCCCCGTCTTTTCCTGGCTCAGGCAGCCTGCCCAGACCCGTTGAATAAGAGCACATTTCCTTTTTTGGTTCTAGAGATTAAGAGTTGTTCTCTTGTCAGGAGAAATAGATTCTTATGCTATAGATCCTAATTCTTCCAAAATGAGAGAGAAGCTGGTTGTGACTGGATTCAGGTCACTAAAAGAAGTGAATGAGAAGAGGGACTGAAGCTCATGGCCAAGGAATGTCTAGGAAACTGTCGCCTCTAATCCTCCCTGGGCTATTTTTTATCTTGGTGGTTTTTCATAATTTATTGATGGTGGGAGAGAAGGCCACAGAGTGAGCATGCTGGGTGGAATACCAGTGACAACAAAAGACACAGGAGACTCTGTTCTCACAAACATCTGATGGAGGAGAGGAGATGGGACCCAGGAACGTACGGCAGGATCTATGCAAACATAATCTCCAACCTGAGCTAGGGATAGATGGCAAAGGGCTCCCCCTCAGCCCTTCCGGGTCCACAGACAAATGCCACAGGTACAGATCCCTCAGGTGTCCTAAAACCACTTCAGTCTATTTGAAGCTGTTATGAACATTTCTATTTAAATTGTTGTGAAAGAGATACTGGCTTCTCCGGGAATCACCTGGGGGCACAGCCCCCCCCCCTCCCCTCCAGCTGCAAACATCAGGCTTCAGGGTGGGTAGGTGCTCTATGTAGACGGTGGGCCAGGAATAAGGCGGCCTCAGAAAACGGTGAAGGGGCTGATGCTGTCCCTCTGCCCCAAACCTCTACTCTACATCAGGCCGGTAGTGCCACTAACCTTCTCTCACTTGAGGATGCTTATTTGTCTGATTCTGCTGTGTTGAGGGAAACAGATGGGGAGAAAAGTAAGTTGTACAAGAACATCACTGCCTTCCCCCACTGAGTGGGGACGGGCATAGAGGAGGCTCGTGGCTGAGGGCAGGTGAAGCTGGAGCAGAACCAGTTTCCCTGGTTGGGCACAGTTCTCCGTTCCTGAGTGCTGCAGGCGCTCAGCAGGAACCCCGGCTTCACCTGGTTGACCACTTCCTCCAGGTGTGACTGTTGCAAATGTCTCCTGACATGGCCAAAAGTCTCCCAGAGGACTCTACGGACTGCAGTCCAGAGGCATTGCTACAGATTAAAGGGGTTGGAGTCCCAGGAAGCACCAGGATTACTGCCTGCCACTCACTTTGGAAAGGTCTTTTTTTTTGAGACAGAGTTTCACTTTGTCACCCTCGGTAGAGTGCTGTGGCATCATAGCTCGCAGCAACCTCAAGCTCCTGGGCTTGAAGCAATCCTCTTGCCTCAGCCTTCCCAGTAGCTGGAAATACAGGTGCTCACCACAGTGTCCAGCTATTTTTAGAGATGAGGTCTTGCTCGGCTCAGGCTGGTTTCAAACCTGTAAGCTCAGGCCCTCTACCTGCCTCAGCCTCCCAGAGTGCTGGAATTACACGAGTGAGCCACTGTGCCTGGCCAAGAAAGGTCTTGACTTCCAGAATGAAAACAGAACGACAGGAGGGCCTGTGGAGGTCACAGAATTCAGTGAGGCTAATATTCGAATGTGAGGCACTTCTCAAGACAAAAATTTTGATGATTTCTAGTGTTGACATAAATTGCTTTTATAAAGTCTATTAGATATATAGAGACCTAAGCTAGGCATACATCCCTTGCAATTTCTACAACTATAAAATCAAAACAAATTCATGAGTTTGACAAACCAAATATTAAACCAGTAAAACTCAATAACCTTAATCTCATGAGACAGTGTGATTCTGTGGAGTTAAATTGCCCCTCATTTTGTAACTCGGTCAGTTCTCCGAGGCATTCTTATGTCCGTCCGTACTGTCCCATGACTCAGCTCTCACATGATGTTTCTTCAAACTCCAGAGAAAACTCTGATTGTTGGGCCTTTCACAAGGTCACTTGGCAAATACAGACTCTACTCATTAAGGTCACCTGTGTTTTCTCACTGGCGATTAACAGTTGACAATTAGCACATCTAGGTCCCAGCGTGGTGGTGCTGGTGCTAGCTAAGGTAGGCAAAGTATGTTCCCATTCTTTATGTGCTTGTCAAAGTGAAAAGAATTTTATGTTTTAAAAAAATTCAAGTTCCCACAGAGAACTCCCAAGAACATATTAGGAGACTCTCAGAGGAGCTGATCTAGTCTGGGCCTCTTTACAGATGAGGAACAAAGCCCAGAGAACTGCCCAGGCAAACAGCTGCAGAGGATCAGAGTGGGCTGGCAAGGAGCCTGGTTCAGGGCTCCTGGCGGTGTTTCCAAAGCAATTGTTTAGAATTCTGATGTGGAATGACGCCTACGATTTCGTTTATTGTTTTAAATGTTCATTCAGCTGAATTGAATACTTGAAATTCATTTTTTAAGGTATTAAATTGCTGTAGGGAGGTTTTTTTTTTTTTTAAGATTTTGATCTTGTAGTATTTAAGAGTATGACTAGAAAGCATTGTGCGTGTCTAAAATACAGCATTCATACACAAAAGTGCAGGAAACGTTCAGACCTGGTTTAGTGAATAATTACACAAAGTGAAAACCCACAAAACCACCTCTAGGTCAAGAAATAGAACATTTCCAGAGTGCAGAAGTCTCAGGGTCTTCTTCTTAGTCACAATTCCTCTTCTCTAAAATAACCACCACCCTCATTTTCGTGATGCTGAGTTCCTTGTTTTCTTTGAAGTTTCACCATCTCTATACACATCCCTAACAATAGAGTTCAGCGCTCCCTGTTGATGAGCTTTAGCTCAACAGACCCTTACTCTGCGCGCGTGTTTCTTGCTTCTTTTGCTCAACATTGTGCTTGTGAAATTCATCCATTCTGTTGCACAGGGATCTAATTATCACTTATCCTATGCCAGGCGGGCATCTGGATTATTTCCAGCTTGGGGCTATTATGAACAATGCTTCTGTAAACATTCCTGGGTATATCCTGGTGCACAGCAGAGACACACGCATCTACCTCTAGGGCACTTTCCCACAGTGGAATCTCTTCCATTGTGAGTAGGGCGTGTGAACCTTCAGTTTTAGCAGAGAATGGCAACTGTTCTCCAAAATCGTTGCTTCCATTTAAATTCCCAGCAGCAGTGGTCCCCACTATATTATATCCTCACTAGTGCTTGCTACAGTCCAGCTTTACAAATTAAACTGATCAAGTGGGTGTGTTAGAGATATCTTCTTGTGGGTTTAATTTGCCTTGTCCTAATTACTACTACAATCAATCATCTTTTTTTTTTCTGAGACAGAGTCTCACCCTAGAGTGCAGTCGCATCATAGCTCACAGCAACCTCAGACTCTCAAGGCTCAAGTGATTCTTATCTCAGCCTCTCGAGTGGCTGGGACTACAGGCACCTGCCAGAACACCCAGCTAGTTTTTCTATTTTTAGTAGAGACAGGGTCTGACTTTGCTCAAGCTGATCTCAAACTCTCCAGCTCAGGCAACCCACCTGCCTCAGCTATGCTAGTATTAACCAAGCCTGGCCAGTCCTCTTTAA
>NW_003852411.1:15025605-15029688 GCF_000181295.1 Otolemur garnettii
CCTGTGATTATTTTCTTTACTACAAATCAGTATCATTAAAAAGATTATAACCATGGAAGTTCAAAGAAAAACACCCATCTAAATAATTTTTTAATATCCATTTTCTAAACCGAACATCCTTCTATTGAATTTTTGTTCCCTTGTTTCCCTATAATTTTATAGAGAAAAAAGAACCATACTCCTATGTATCACAGTTCTTTGTTAAAATCATCAAGGGTAGACAAGGTTATTTATTATTCTAGTCTATTTCTCATGCTGTGCGTGGTATGCATCGCTACGAGTTAGCTAACCATCAATAATAAATTGTGTCACTCTTGTATATACGACCTCTACAGCTGAGATAATACGTGAGCTGAGTAAAATGTGTGTAGATGGCTAACGTAATTATACATACCTAATAAAAATAAACCACTCACGCAAGCCTGAGCTCTAGCTTTTGCTCACCTTATCTCTTTTAGACATTTGGGGATGAGCATCCTGGCAAAGAGGGAAGCCCATAGACTCTACCACTAAATAAATTATTCATTAATCTTTGATGTCCTTGTAACATGAGAATCCCCTATTAAAAAAATAAATAGCTGCACTGCTTACGAGAGGCACATGCCTGCTATTTATAGCCTTTATGGAAGCTGCTTTGCTAGCAAACCCATCTAGAACTCCCTGGTAATCTCCAAGCATGGATGCTTATTGCAGGCTTTTTCTATTATACCAAGGAGTTTGCTGCAGGCATATGTGCAGGTATATGAGGAGAGGATTACCCAAGAAGATGCCCAAGCGGGTATTTGTTAGCTCTGTCTCATTTTTCCCTTCACACTTTGGAAACTCAAACAGGGACAAAGGGACTCAAATAGGTCACCTGCAGGTCCAATGATACGTATTCCTGACTGTATCCAAGCAACTGGATCCCTATATTCGTCAAAGACGACATGTTCTCCTAAGAACATCAGATTTCTCACAGACAAATAGAAACCTGGGCCCTGAGCCTCCCCTCTTCCCTCCCTTTCCCTTCAGGTATAAGTATGATGGCCCAAAAGCAGGATTCCAGCTCGGGCTGCATGGCGTCAACAATCAAGGAGGCAGCTTGCAGATGGGAGTGGGCAGACGTCCTAAATGAATGCTGGAAGGGCTGGAAAAGAAATAGCCAGGTGTCTATGTTTTCAGTTTAATTTTTAATCAGAAAAATACTTGTGAATATAGAAACATAATTGGCATGTATGTATGTGAGCAAAGCCAGAATAGCCCTTACTCCATTATTCATGTAGTGTATGTGATGTTAACTTTTGAGTTGGCTGGTCCCAATGCAGCGGTGTTTACAATTAATTGATCACAACCAGTTATAGAATCCTTTGTTTCTTCTCCATTCCCACTGCTTCACTGGACTAGCCTTAAACCACCCCCCCAAAAAAATTTTTTTGAGTTGACAGTCACCAAAAAGGTTTCATCAAGTGAACCCTGATATCAAGTCATGTGTCAAAAGCAGGCATAGACTGAATTTCTGACATATTGAAAAAGGGATGGATTGGTGAATGAAAATGGAATTATGCAAAATGCTATTTGGGTTTTCTAAGGCATCACACAGTTGTTCAGTAGAAAGGAAGATTCTGAAGAGTAAAAATATTATAAAAGCTGTACAAATAATCAAATTAAAATTTGAAATGTGGCCCGGTACCTGTAGTACAGTGGTTATGGCGCCAGCCACATAGACAGGCTGGCGGGTTAGAATCCGGCCCAGGCCAGCTAAAACAACAATGACAACTACAACAAAAAACAGCCAAGCATTGTGGCAAGCGCCTATAGTCCAATCTACTTGGGAAGCTGAGGCGAGAGAATTGCTTAAGCCCAAGAGTTTGAGGTTACTGTGAGCTGTGGTGCTACAGCACTCTACCCAGGGTGACATAGTGAGACTGTCTCAAAATTAATTTAATTAATTAATTAAAAATAAAATAAAATTTGAAATGTAAAATATTTTTTAAAGATTTAATGACCATAATGAAATTTTAGTACACAATCTTATCAGAATGATTAAAATTTAAAATCGTGGCAATGTCAATTGCTGGCAAGGATGCAGAGAGACTGCACTATTCATACATTGCTGTGGGTATTGCCAGCCCTGAGAATAGTTTGGTAGTTTCTTCTAAAACTAAACATGCAGGCTTGGTGCCTATAACTCAGTGGTTAGGGCACTGGCCAGGTACACCAAAGCTGGCAGGTTCAAGCCTGGCCTGGGCCTGCTAAAAAACGACGACAACTGCAACCAAAAAATAGCTGGGCATTGTGGTGGGCACCTGTAGTCCCAGCTACTTGGGAGGCTGAAGCAAGAGAATCACTTTAAGCCCAGGAGTTTGAGGTTACTGTGAGCTGTGACACCACGGCACTCTACCCAGAGCAATAGCTTGAGACTTTGTCTCAAAAAAAAAGAAAAACTAAACATGCAATTACCACACAATTACACTCTTGGGCACATATCCCACCAAAATAAAAACATGTTTTAAGTTCACACAAAAACCTATGTACGAATGTCCATAGCATCTTTATTCATAATAGGCCCAATTGGAAACAATCCCGACATCTTTCCATGGGTGAGTGGCTAAACTGTGGTACGTCTATACCTTGGAATGTGACCCAGTGATTAAAAGGGAATGAACTACAGATACATACAAAAACTTGGATGGGTCTCAAGGGAGATCAAGTGAAAAAAAGCCAATCTCAAGGGATTACATTCTCTAACATACTTGGAATAACAAAATTGTACTTCTGGAGAACAGATTAGTAACTGGCATGCATAGGGTTGGCGGGGAGAAGGGAAGGAGAGGGCAATAGATGAGGTTACAAAAGGCAATTGTGAGAGTTGGTGATTGATACACAAACCTCCACGTGTGGTAAAACAGCACAGAACTGAGAGCACACACCCACAAGAAATACACACAGGACAGGAGAGATCTGATTAAGATCTACAGATTGTACCAATGTCAGTGTCCTGGTTGTGATCTTGTACGTAGTTTTGCAAGACGTTGCCAATGGAAGGAAACTGGGGATGAAGGACACACTGCATCTGTCTGTATTATTTCTTACAACCAGACATGAATATATAATTATCTCAAAATACTTAAATTCAAAAACTTAAATGATATAGTATTTTTATCATGTATCTGTTACCTTGTTGTACAGAGAAATAATCCGGGTGTGAAACTAGTGAAACAGCAGAGGATAAACCTGAAAGACGTTCAAAGGGGAGGGCAAAGGCAGAAACTGGAGGTATTCTTGAACCTGTGTGCACACATGGGGGAAAAGGGTATCAGCAGAGGTCATTTTGGGGGTGCCAGAGCAGGGTTGGGGAGAGAGCTCTAGCAATGGGAATTCACTGTGTGCTAACAACAGTGAGGAGGGTCCTAGAGGTTAAGAAGGGAAACCCTGGCAGCTTCCTCTGGGGGTGCAAGATCCAACCATGAGCTTTTAAACTTCAGTAGCTCAAATATACACCATTTGATAGAGCTAAAATTACTGCAGCTGCTGGAACCAAATCTTGTTTTGTGTGTGTGTGATGGGTTCAAACCACAAACTAACAGTGGATTATCTTTGGGTGGCTGTGAATGGGGCTGTATTAGTCACCAGGGCTTCTACTGTGTTTCTGTTTGGTTATCAAACTGCAATTCTATTAATAACCCCTCCTGAGCGTATCCTCTATGAGCAACATGAAAAGGAGCTCCGCTTGAATTGAAAACTTGTCCTGAATTTGTAATTATTTAATACAATATGCCCTTAATTGTTCAGGCCTCAATTAACTCAGCTTTAGGGTAATCCAAGGTACAGAAAAATAAGAGTTGACAAAGAAAAGAAACAGGTGAGTCAAGATACACACTGGGATCCGTCTGCTCCCTTAGACATGGCTTAACTTGAGCCTCACCCCATCGCAGGGATATATGTGGGACATATGTGGGTGGAAGGGACAAATAGTAACCTACTAATTGATTGGAGGGGGCCTGGGAGTCCAGAAGGTTAGTGGGAAAAACAAAATAAAACAAAAGGTACTTAGAGTTCTACTCAAGACCGCAATTTTTAATAGATTTCTTTCTTTCTTTCTTT
>NW_003852411.1:15030672-15032196 GCF_000181295.1 Otolemur garnettii
TACCTGATTTTAGTTATAATGACACTATGTACTGCCTACGTGTCCTTGGGTAAATTTCTGAAGTTCTCAAAACCTCATTTTCTTCACCAGAAGAAATGGTTGTGGCAGAAACAGCTAGTTTCCCTTCTTTCTTAGTAATAAACTCTTGGGTTTTAGCCCAACACATGGCATCCTAAATAAAGGCCATATTTTTCAACCTTCCTGAGAAGTAGAAAATAAAGGCTAAGGCAGAGTTGCCAACTGCCTGGTACAGTGTTCAGGGCATGCCCCCACATTACACAGAGTCCTCTACAAAGACTGAGAGAATTATTGGTTCCAAGTGTTTAAGGAAATCTCTGTCTCATCATTAGCTGACCATTAAGGTAATGGAGCAGAGACTTTTGTGGCTGCGCATGACAAAGAAAACAGTTCAAAAGAGTCTTTAAGCAAACACACAAAAACTACAACATGAAAACAAAACTGAGGGGAGTGGACAGTCTGATTTCCAGAGCTGCCACACTATATTATTTGAACTGTCTAGTTTTTAACAAAAGATAATCCGACAAGCAAAAACATGAAAGTATGGCTGATACACAGGAAATAAGCAATCAACGGAAACTATCTCTGAGGAAGCCTAGACTTTGGACTTGCTAGACAAAGACATTAAATCAACTATTTTAAATATATTCAAAGAACTAAAGGAAACCATGTCTAAAGAACTATAGAAAAGTATGAGAATTACATATCACTTGATAGAGAGTATTAATAAAGAGAAGTTATTTTTTTAAAACAATCAAATAGAAATTCTGACACTGAAATGAAAAATTTACTAGAAGAGCTCAACAGATGGTGTGAGCAGGCAGAAGAAAGAATAAGCCAACATGAAGATACATCAATTGTGATTATCAAGTCTCAGGAACAGAAAGAAATAGATGGAAGGGGAATGAGCAGAGCCCCCAAGACTTGTGTGGGATGCCATCAAATGTGCCAACATATGCATCATTAGACTAACAAAAGTGAAAGAGAAAAAGGAGGGGAGGGGGCAAAGGAATATCTGAAGACACAATAGCTGAAAACTTAGCAAATTTGATGAAAAACACTAATTTACACATCCAAGAAGCTCAACAAATTCTAAATAGAACAAACTCAAAATATCCATTTGTAGACACTTCAAAATCAAACCGTCAAAAGCCAAAGAGAGAATTTTGAAAATAGCAAAAAAATAGCTCATTATTTGCAAAGGATACTCAATAAAGTAAACACTTAAACATTCTAGTTCAATGACATATCGGCAGAATAGATTTTAAAAATCATACAATTATATATTATCTATATATTTATAAGAGATATAGTTTAGATCCAAAGACAGAAATAGGCTGAAAGTAAAACAATGGGAAAAAGTATATGATATAAATAATAGCAAAAAAAAAAAAAAAAAAAAGGAAGCATAAATACCTATATGAATATTAGACAAAACATTATACTAATAAATCAAATCATATCATGGTAATATATGACAAAATTCTTGCTAGAGAAAAGGAAGGA
>NW_003852411.1:15035954-15037154 GCF_000181295.1 Otolemur garnettii
GGGGGGAAACATTAGCTCTAAGGATTTAACATCCTGTAAGTAAAATTTAATGTAACAGTATTTTATAAGCAGTCTTTTTATTGTCAGACCACTGTCTGATTTTAATATAATTTTTTTAAGTATACATAAATAGTTTTTTAAAAAGGCCATGCATGGTGGCTCACACCTGTAATCCTAGCACTCTAGGAGGACGAGGCGTGTGGATTGCCCTGAGCTCACAGGTTCGAGACCAGCCTGAGCCAGAGGGAGACCCATCCTCTAAAAAAAAAAGCCAGTGTTGTGGTAGGTGCCTGTAGTCCCAGCTACTTGGGAGGCTGAGGCAAGAGAATCACTTGAGCCCAAGAGTTGGAGGTTGCTGTGAACTATGACACCATGGCACTCTACCAAGGGTAAGAAAGTGAGATTCTGTCTCAAAAAAGAAAAAAAGAAAATCTTCCCACAAAGATAAGCCCTGGAACAGATGGCTTTACTGGCAGATTCTACCAAATGTTTATAGAAGCATTGACAACAGTTTGTGAACAAACTCTTCCAAATTGAAAAAAAAAATAGATGAAGGAACGCTTCTAATTTATCCTACGAGGACAGTTGTGTCCTTACACCAAAACCAGATAAAGACATCACAAAAAAAGAAAACTACAGGACTAATGTCCCTTATGAATATAGAAGGAAAAATTCTCAAAAAAATACTAGCAAACTGAATCCAACAATATATAAAAAAGATTCCATTAGTAACCATGCCATAGAATGATTGTGAAGATCGAGTTAGTCATAAGGCCTGCAGACAGCTAAGTGCTCCATAAATCTTCATTTCGTCTTCCTGTTTTTCCATGAATGGGTGTGCCAGAAATTACCACTGTTTACCAGCATATGATTTCCCTCTTCTCTGTATAGTAGGTCCTCATTATTCCTCGATTCTGTTTGTGCAAATTCACTTGCTTGTTAAGATGTACTTACGGTTCTCATGTCATTATTCCCACGTTGCTTTCATGATCATTTATGGACAGAGTGATGAAAAATCTGAGTTGCCTGACAGCTGTCAGTAAAATGAGGCAATATTTTGCCTTCTTATTATAGCTCTCATACTGTGAACAAGTATCTTTTGGGGGGTCTATTTGGTGATACTGGTTTTTCACTTTTTTGTGCTTTCGGGTGGTAATTTCACTGTTTCAAGTGTAATGCTGCAATGCTGATGTTCCTAAC
>NW_003852411.1:15038935-15051814 GCF_000181295.1 Otolemur garnettii
AAAAAAAAAAAAAGAAAGAAAATATAAGTGTCAGGTGAGCTCTGTTCAGGCATGAGTTACAGTGCTGTTGGCCATGAGTTTAATGTTAATGAATCAACAATATGTATTTTAAAAAAGAAGATGTCTTAAAATAGACACACATGAAAGAAGGTTGTGTATCAATTAGTTGATGAAAATGCTGTGTCCAGAAGCCTATAGGAATCTAACCTGGAATTTCCCTAAAGAGTAATGGTTCGGTATTCTCTAACTCAGTGTTTATGCTGATTTTGTAGAATGTAACTACTACAAGTAAGAAGAATTGGCTGAACATGCAGCCTGCTATAAGAGATTAAAATATATGGCTACAGCATTCGCGACTCCTCCATCAAGGAGTTTATGTCTCCATCCCTAAAGACGTCAGGGGGTGGGGTGGTTGGGGGCAAGATAAGGACCACTGGCTCAAATTAGAAGTTCAAAAAGGAGTCTTTTATGTACCACGGGGCTGTCTCAGCAAAGTCTGAGGCAGACTAAGTGAGAAAGCATTGAGGGGTCTGAAGTTGGGGTTGTTATAGTCTGAAAGTTGGCAAAGGGACAAACAGGTGGGCTAAAAGTTGGCAAAAGAAGCAAAAAGCAAGTGCAGGGTCACAATGACCCTTTTTACAGATGCGAACCTTGCAATTTAACAGATTAGGCAATAGGTAACGTAAAGGTCACACAAAGCAGTTCTGGCAACACACCAAGCAGATCGGGCAATTAGTAAATAAGTAAAACGATTTGTCACAGCACTTAGCTTGTTAACGCTCATCATGACAGTACTTGGCCCATTAGTTCTTATCTTGTTCTGTTCCGACCTGATCCAGACCAATCTAAGAGTAACGGTGCCTGTCATCATTTCAGAGTTACGGTATTCTCATCTTTTGACCTTTTTTATCCTGGTGCAAGTCGGTGGTGGGCGGTGTCCATCTTATGGGGGTGATAAGGCTGCTGGTACCCATCTCAGGGGCTGGCCTTGACCATCAAAACATGGCACCAGTGTTGTGCAGCTCCGGAGTTGGGCTCAAAGGATCTTACAGCTTTGCCTTTGTCCTCTTGGAACACTGTCCTGAGATCACCAAGTAAGGAAGTGAGCAGAGCCTGCCGGAGGAGGAGAAGCCACATGGGGAAGGACAAAGGCTCCCCTGCCAACAATGAATGGGGACATTTGGAACTTTCCCACCTGCCCAGTCCTCCAACCAAATACAGCTATGTGAGTATGCCCAGGCAAAACCAGCAAGACTTGCCCAGCAGAATCACAGAATCATGAGAAATAATGATATTGAGAGCACACATTGTGGGATGATTTGTTTTACAGAAATTAATAATCGATATATCTGTCCATTTGGAATTAGGTGTAACCATGGGACTTACTTTTACAAATTAAATATGACTCAGGTCACTTCCAGGTATAAACATTTACTTGCTCTTCCCCCTGGCAGTGGGAATCAGAGAAGCATGCAAGGCTAGGGGTGGTGGCTCACACCTGTTGAGGACCCCTAGGCCAGGGGTCCTCAAACTTTTTAAACAGGGGGCCAGTTCACTGTCCCTCAGACCGTTAGAGGGCCGGACTGTGGGCCTCGGGACGAGTTGGCTGCTAAGCAGGACAGGCAGCAGCGGCAAAAACACCCGGCAGACCAGATAAATGTCCTAGGCAGGCCGCATGTGGCCCGCAGGCCCTAGTTTGAGGATGCCTGTCCTAGACTCTGGGAGGTGGAAGCCACGGGATTGCTTGAGGCCAGGAATTTGAGATCAAACGGAGTGTTGCATCATCACTCAAGGAGAGTTGCCCTGGGTGGCCACACAAACCCCAAAGCAGATCCAATGTGAACTATAAGTAAACCTCTGTTGTATAAATCCTATGATTTGGGGACTATTTGTTACTGTAGCCTACCTAGACTGTCTTGACTGACACAGTTGGCATAGCAGAACTGGAGGTTTTAACAGACATTTTCTATGCAAAGCATTTTTCCTACTCACCCAAGAATCTCTATCTAGACCTATCTAGGAAAAGGAAAGAAATGCTTATATTTAGGCTTGTAGTTCAATTCAAAGCTGGCTGTCTGGGATTCGTTACAAATATTAACCTACTCTTTGAATCCATTCACTCTACATATATTTGTTGGTACTTTTACTGGTTAATTGTATCAAAGATGCTCTTAGACCACCCCACCAATGTTCCAATAGTCTTTTGGAGAGCAAAGAGGCGATCGTTAAGGCTGGCCAGTGGATATAGCAGGCAGAGAACAGAACACCAGTCAGGTGACCCTGCTGTCTTTGCCTAGCTGTGTCCCATTATCACAGTCAAGTTCACCTTACAGCTCAACTGGCATGCAACAATTTTCTCATATGTCAAATGAAACGAGAAGTAAAATGTGCCCTGAAGTCTAAACGGTAGTTGATTTTTAAAAAGGTTTCTTAATGTTTCTTAAAAAAAAGAAACAAAACAAAGCAAAGCAAAACCTAGTTATCTCTACAGATAGGGCCCTGCCGGGGGGGCAGATGCTAGTTTGATTCACTTGCTATGTTAAAATGCCCTTAGCTTAACAACCTGTGGCTGATTTAGCACAAACTGGGAGATCTTTGCTAAGGAAATAGGGATAGGCTTAGTTCTTGTCATCAGAGAGAGACGTGCTCTCCATGCACATGCGGCCAGAAGGCAGATTTGTATGTGAAGGGGGCTGGGGCTGAGGCCGTGTAATAATGCTTAGTGGCTCTGGGGTGCACTTGGACTAATGAAGAATGGTGCTGCTGCTGCACCTGCTGTCAGGAGCGCAATTCCTCACACAGGTGTCCATCAGTGTTACAATTTATACCTCTGGGAGATCAGGGTATTTCTGACTTCCCTGTAATTTTTTTTGCCAAGTGGGAATTGTTCACGATGTTTTCTGCAGATCAATAGCAACCTCCCTGTGGCTACCGTCCCAGTCTCCGTAACAGTGTTATGCATTTTCCAAAACTGCTTTGTCCACAATTCCCATGGACTCTGGGCACAGACTTTTTCCTTCCCCAGCTGCTGTTTTCCTACACTCCTGGATTTTGTGGGTCAGAGTTTGTGACACTGACAAGGACTCCAGTTGAGTCAACCCAGAAGAGATGGATTTGAAATTGAATTAAAAGAGGAATGATTTGGAAAGGAAGTAAAGGAAGACTTCTAGATAAACATCCATCTTCAGCTGAGCAGATGAGGCCCTGGTGACTGAGGCCAGCAGAAGACACCCCTCATCCCTGGGGAAATCTTCAGGGCATAACCTGCAGGTGGCAGGAGCCCCCAGCTGCCCCTGTCTTCACCTCACGTCCACCAGTCACATCCCACAGCTACCTGCCCCCCACCATTAACTCCAAAAGCACCAGTGAGTAACATGAGTCAGACAGAGGATTACCTGGGGAAACAGGGACGATGAAGGGTAAGTGCCCATTACACAGCCACGTTCTGTCCCCTCGTCCCTTCTCACTCCTTCTCTTAAGCTCCTCTCCAATCCCTACTCCCTCCACTCCCCTCTCAAAATCCCATCAACCCCTGAGCCCCCAAGAGAAGCAGAAACCAGCTGAGCACCATTCACACACAAGAGCCCCTGGTTGCTGAGTGTGGCGGCACGCCTCTGGGGTGGAAGCGAAGGGTGAGGCTCAGGTATCCCCACCATAAGAGGAGCCCCGAAATATAAGGTCAGGCTGGGGGGTACCTTGGGCCTTTCTTCTGCTGTGAACTCTGGAGCAGGCTCACAGCACCCCAAGGCTCCCTCACCCCAGTTAGGAAACCCGGGGTTAGGCCTCCACTGAGCGCAAAGCGAGAGCTGGCTGCATGGCCTCAGATTAATCCTTGGTGACTGCTAGTTCTGTGACTTTCTTGGTTAGTTAAGTAAGTTGTGTTACCAAGAACACAAGCATTTGTCAGAAGGGAGGCCACTTGCTCTGGAGATAGAGTTCTTGTGAAAATCAAGAATAAAGGGAAGAGGAATGAGGCCAAACAAATGGCAGCAGCGTTTAGTAGAAATTCCTTGGAACTAGAAGACTCAGTTCTCCTGGCTGGGCAGGTCCGGGGCAAATCACTCCGGGTTTTTGAACCTCTGCTTCCATTGTAAAAATGGATATGCCCTTCCTACTGCACAGGGGTCATCATGAGGCTACAGTGAGACATTCCCAGGAGATGGTGGAAAGGGGGGTAAAAACTCAGCAAAAAAATGAATAAAGTGATCTGCATTTCTCTTCATGCTGAATGCAGTACTCTAGGATACAGTTGGACTAGTTTTTCCCATGCAATCTGTATGGTTCCTGACACGTTGGTACTTGTGAAGAGTTTACTCATTGTTTGAAAAGCAAGCCTCTTTTATTGTGAAAGTATTGCCCTAGCAAACTATTATAGTAGCTAAAAGAATCATATCCCTGATTCCTTAGAATTTTTCCTAATATGACCCTCCAGGGTAGGGAGTTCAAGGGATAGATGAGCTTTAAGGAGAAAATAGGGCCAGAGCTGAGGGAAACTTTGAAGAAACACAGATAAGGGTTTTAGCCAAGAGAGTCAGAGAAAGAAGCCAAAAGTATCTCAATGGGGATGAAGGATGGGGCTACAGGAAGAGAGGGAGGAGGATACCAATAGTCTCTCACCTTAGAGAGGACACCAAGAGTTTTTAAAGTGCTTGTTTGTTTATTATTTCAATGAATTTTCACAAGGATCATACTAACCTTCGTGAAATTGACATATCAGCTCAGAGAGGTTAAGTGACTTTCACAAGGTCACACAGTAAAAAAATTTTTTTTTTGAGACAGAGCCTCAAGCTGTCCCCCTGGGTAGAGTGCTGTGACATCACAGCTCACAGCAACCTCCAACTCCTGGGCTCAAGCAAGTCTCCTGCCTCAACCTCCCAAGTAGCTGGGACCACAGGTGCCCGCCACAACACCTGGCTATTTTTTGGTTGCAGCCGTCATTGTTGTTTTGGTGGGTCCAGGCTGGATTCGAACCTGCCACCTTAGGTGTATGTGGCTGGCACCTTAGCCACTTGAGCCACAGGCGCCGAGCCGTCACACAGTAAATATTAAGAGCATAGCAGAGAAATGAGGTGAAATCGTTTGTGAAGTGAGGAAACTTGAAGGCCCCCCCCCAAACTTGTCTAGAACTTTCCTTTTTACTGTTGTAAGTTCCTAAAGACAGATGCCAACCTAGAGAAAGGAGTAAGTTGCAAATGGCATTTGGAGTTGCGTGGGGCTGGGATTTCAGTGGGATGGTACAGGAGTAACTACCATTTTTTACACCTAACTCTCTGTTTATCTCTGAACCTAACCTAGCTCATGGGTCCCCCAGCTCTGCTCGGCCCCACCTGTCCTCTGGCCTCAGCCACTGCCACTATTACCTCATCTCCTAACCACCTTCGGGGGACACTGAGTTTTTGTGCATTTCTCTCACGCCTCTGCCAGGCCAAACCTGAATAAGCGAGACATGGGCTCAGGGTCTGTCTTCCTGGGGAGGGAGCACCCCTAGAGAGTCCTGTGACCAGGGACACACAGGAGATAAGAAAGAAACAAGGTGTGGTGGGTGCACTGGGCCCATGTGGAAGGCTTTCCGCGTGACCCCGCTGTGCCTAGCCTGGTAGGACTCCTTCCTCCCCGGCCTCAACTCTTTTCCCCTCACTCTTGCCACCTTGGGATTGCACCTCCCAATTAAGCCTTAACACATGAACTTTGCCTCAGATAATCTCGTTCTAGATTAGAACTAGATAAGACACTGACTTTGACCCAAATTCTCATTTCCGGCCCCATCTATTGGAGCATCTGTAAACCCCAGACTCCCTCCACTGAAGAAGCTTCGGTCCAGGCTGAGGGGTGGCAGCATTGTGAGGCTGCTGCTGTCCGCAGAGCTCCAAGGCAGCTGCTCTGGGTGAACGCAGAGCCGGCAGAAGGCAGATTTCTCCCCTGGGGTGGGGTAGGATGGTTTCTAAGGCCCAAGGGTACCACCTCAATAATATGGACTTCTTTAATACAAAAGGGACAACGCTGTAGAAAAACAGCAGCTTCAGATGGAAATCTCTAAGATGAGGGAGCCATTATATCCAGAAGTTATTCATGTCTCTAAAATGAGATTACTGCTCCCCTACTTCCTAAGGAAGAGTTCAGAAAGAGAAATGACTTTCACACAATATAAGACAATCCATTAATCAGGGGTCCTCAAACTTTTTAAACAGGGGGCCACTGTCCCTCACTGTCCCTCAGACCATTGGAGGGCCGGACTGAGGATCCCAGGACAAGTCGGCTGCTAAACAGGACAGGCAGCGGTAGCAAAAACACCCGGCGGGCTGGATAAATGTCCTAGGTGGGCCGCATGTGGCCCACGGGGCGTAGTTTGAGGACGCCTGCATTAAATCATTAAAAAGAGGAAGAGTTCGCGCAGTCATGATGCCCACCTGGAGTCAAGGAATTTTTAAATTCCCCAGAAAAGGAGGGTTCTGGAAATGTCAGGTATGGTCCTTATCACTAAATGGGTTTGGGACGTAAAAGGCAACGCTTGGGGATCAGCCATTGTTTCTACTCTCTGCCTTCCTCAGGAATCTGTCACACCTCACCTTTGGTAACTTTATCAGGTGTGGCCATGGAGAGGCTGTGTTTAAGGCCAGGGCACAGCTGTAACCTGAGTGTTCCCAGGGAGTGACCCTGGCTCGTTCCCAGGGTGAGAGCTGCTATCAGGAGAGCAGAGCCAGCAGGAGGAAAGGGAGCCCAGGCCTCTGCCTACAGAAGGCGGGTTCCTGGAGGAGCAGGGGCTGGGCTGGAGGCGGACCCAGGAGCAGCCACCTCCTGGACTCCCCCTTTCCTCCCCACCTTGCCGGAACCTGTCCCCTGGAGCTCTGCTGCCCACTCTGTCCCTGGAATTCAGCTCTTCCTCTTCCTCTCTATGGTGGTGGCTGGTACAGTCAGGCCTTCCCTAATTCTCGCCCACAATGCAAATTCCATACAGATCTCCTGGCCTCCGTCTTAGCGTCCCTCTAATCCAGCAGTTCTCAAACTGTGGGTCGCAACCCCTTTTAACTGTATCAAAAGGTTGCAGCATTAGGAAGGTTGAGAACCACTGCTCTAGAAGATTCTGCTGCAGGCTAAACCATCCTTTCCTGGGCTGCTATCTAATCTAATGTACACACAAATTGGCTCAAATCACCACCTGAATTTAGGATTCTGGGGTGGTGTGTCTTGACCTGCTGGGTGAACTGGTGGGATTGAGCCACCTAACATCTCCTTCCTGAGAGGCCAAGATGCTACATGGTCTGAGAAAGAACCCATCGTAAGAGGCAGGACAAAGCCTGGCTATGTCAGCAGTCCAAGCCTCAGGAAAGGCTGAAGGAAGGCTAGTATTTGACACCCAATCGATGCCTGGCCCTGACCCATGGACCAGCTCCTAAGGACTAGAGGGAGCTAGAAATAAATTCTGGACATACTGATGCAGTAAGCATTGTTTAGCATGCACGCACACACTCATGCACACGTGTCTACAGGCTTCTTAGTGGCCCTGCTGAAAGGGATGTCTCCTGCTTCATCACAGGGTGACTGGCTGCCTGAGGTCTCCATGTAGGGTGAGGCCTGGCCGGAGACTGTGAAGACCTGTGCGAAGGACAATAGCTGCCGTGGGACACCAGCACCTTACTCCTCTGAAATGAAGCTTTTCTCCAATTCCACATCGAACCCCTGCTACGGTTTTAGATTCATCAGCCCCCCTCCTCAACCAGGCACCCTGGTTTTTAGTCATTCCAAACCGAATTGTTCTCCCTGCACCCCTGGAGGTCAGGTTGCAAACTTCTGTGGCAGGAGGCCAATTTGTGGTTGAGGAACGTAAACCCATAAGGGGAAAAAGAGTTGGGAGTTGAGACGAGAGAAGCTAGAAAACCTTTATAAATCCTTCTATGACCGGGACACCTCAGAGAGTAAAGATAATGTGGGTGGTATGCTGCTTATTTTTATTCATTTCCATTAGATCTTCTTTCTCTGTATTTTAAAGGAAATACTGGTCATTTTGCTTTGCCCCCTATGTTATACACACTTCCTTGTTTTCTCATTTCTCACTTGTTTAAATAGCATTATGTTGTTTTGTATTTTTGGTTTTTTGAGACAAAGTCTCACTATGTTGTCCTTGGTAGAGTGCCATAGCATCACAGCTCACAGCAACCTCAAACTCTTGGGCTTAAGTGATTCTCTCACTTCAGCCTCCTGAGTAGCTGGGACTATAGGCGCCCACCACAATGCCTGGCTATTTTGGGGGTTGCAGCTGTCATTGTAGTTTAGCAGGCTTGGCTGGGCTCGAACTCTCTACCCTTGGTATATGTGGCTGACACCCTACTCACTCAGCTACAGGCCCTGTGCCAGCAGTATGATTTTTTAAAACTCAGAATTGTTAGCATCATACTGTCCACAGGTCCCACAGCTGCAGTGTTACCTAGGAAAATGTGTAACTTGGATGTTTGCCCAGAAAACATGCAGCTGGCCTTTTGCCAGAGGCACAGAGTCCTCCCAGCTCCAGATCTCGGGGCCAAAGCTCATACAGTCTCTACTTCTCTTTTCTCAGACCCTGCTACAGTAATCAGAGTAATACTTGAACAGCCAGTCAGGTCCAAGGTCAGGGTCATCTCCTTCTCTTCGTTTTTCCTCCACTCCTCCCTGGGTACTTGCCTTTCATACCTAGTCTGTATGCCTTTGTTAGGACTCTTGGAACTGGGAGCCCTGGAACGGAGGGAGGAGCTGCAGGGACTTGGCAGCCCCTATCTTCAGGGCCTGGTGTGTGACCTGATGCTGCCCATTCCTCACTCAGCCCCTCAACACTTGCTCTGGCTCATACACATGGCAGAGGTTAAGCTTAATTCCACTGAAAGAAGAGAGTCCTCCCTTCTGGCTTCCACAGAAGCATCCTGTGGACAAGACTTCAGCCTTCTCTCATCTCTGTGGGAAGGAGGTAGGCCCGGGGATTGGCTACTATCTTCACTTACTTCCTATAATCCAGTCTCCACAAAGTAATCAGAGAATACTTGAATAGTCCAAATTAATCTTATCATTTCCCTCCTTAAGGTCTTCCAATGGCTTCTCAGATGGAAGAGAACCTAAGCATTTGGCCACAAAGCCCACATGACCTGGCCTCTGTGGCTTCTCTGTCCTCATCGCCCTCTTTTCTCCCCTTTCTCCAGTTCAGCCACTTTGGTGCCTTCTTGCTCATCATCTAATACATCTTTCCTGCCCCAGGACCTTTGTACTTGCTCTGTCTGGAGTGCACCCCCTGGGCTGCACTCCTTCCCTGGCTGGCTCCTTTCCTGCTCAGATGCCACATGGCCCCAGAAAGGCCTTCCCTAACCATCTATTTAAACAGCCCTCCTGTTCCATCACACTTAATCTGTTTACCCTGCTTTATTTTCTTAGTGAAGATCGCCATCTGCAACCCTCGCAATTATTTATCTGCTTGTTTACAGACTGTCTTCTAAGACCAGAATGTCAGCTCCAAGAGGTCAGGACCCTGCTCTTCTCATTCATGGGTGTGTCCTCAGTATCCATCCCAGTGCCTGGTACATAATTAGTGCTTTACAAATGCTTGCTGTGAACGAACGGGTCCAGACTTGAGGTGTCTTAGGACATGGCACACCCACCTGGAGGCATTTGAGCCCATGCGGTAACCAGACCTACAACTCAGACAGGAGAGCAACATTTCCTGGTAAAGGTGCAGGGGACAGCCAACAATCGTGGGCACTTGCCCCTGTCACCTTTCCCAGTGTCTGTGTCTTCTCCCGGTTTGCATCGGCTCTTCTCATTGACACCTTTTTGCTTTACCTTTTGGTTTTATGATGTCTTTCCCATGAATTAGAATATGCCAGTGATTTATTTGGATATAAAAAAAGCTATTAGATTCTGACCTGCCTTCTAATACACAGATATAGTCTCCTTAGATATTGTCAAAGTTGGAGGCATTTTTCTCTTTGGCTATTTATGAGTCTAGTACAGTTACTATTATAGTTAGATGAATTCACCATAAAAAATCTTGTAAACATGTTTCTATAATTCCTTTATTAAATACATCTCAAGCCATGTAAAAATGAGCTATTCAAGGGAAAATAAGCTGACACTTAGATCCTTAACCGATTTTCTTTTGTTTTTGTATTCAGGTCTGTCTGCAATATTATGAACTTTGCTAAATTGCCCTTCTGCGATATCAGATTCTTAATTGAATGAACACCCTCGCTGCAATTCTCTGATAAATAAAACGAGCATTTCCACATGAATTAGAACTGCCAACTTAGTAAACAGCTTCCCTGAGGTTTTGTTACAGAACCAGCCCCGCATTTGTCATTGTTCAGGCATAATAAACGCCACATTACGATTTGGAAATAAGAATGTTCTTCACGCAGCTGATTCCCAAGTGTGGACTGGATATTCCACAAGATGGCTTTCCCCGATTTCCTACTATGATACATGACAATAGTTAATTGGTTGGAAAAATATTTCATCTTGTTTTAGTGAAACTCAACAAATTTACATCAGCTGGGAGAGGAAGCTGGCCTGAATGTATTAAAATTAGAGCATTTGCAATAATAAAAAAAAATACTAGGTAGTAAACTTCTTAAAGGCAGATCCTGCTGCACCTGTCTCTGCTCTCCTCACATTTAGCTAGGTGACCCGGCAAGGCACTCAGAGGCCTTCAGTTACATCATCTATAAAATGGCCATAATACACGGCCCGGTACCTAATACTTCACGGGCCTGTGTGAGGACTCAGTGCTGCAGACCGAGGAACTAGCATGTCCTACACACCTAACAAATGTTACTCGTTGTTGTTAGGCTTAAAAGGACTTAGTAATTAGTGCTTGATGACGATGAAATGCAATTTTTACCTTTCAACAACTTAAAACGCTCCCCAAGTCTTTCCAGGAGAAATCCCGTTCAGCCACCTTCAAAGAAGAGATGTTCATTTCTAAGGCATGGCACCATTTGCATATTAACAATTACTCTGCTTGAGTCCTTTAAAAGCTTATTTCTTAATTATTATTATTTTTTGAGACAGTCTTACTTTGTCACCCTCGGTAGAGTGCTGTGGTGTCACAGCTCACAGCAACCTCAAACTCTTGCCTCAGCCTCCCAAGTAGCGGAGACTACAGGTGTCTGCTACAATGCCCGGCTATTGTTTTGTTGTAGTGGTCATTGTTGTTTCAGTAGCCCAGGCCAGGTTTGAACCCGCCAGCCCCAGTGTATGTGGGTGGCCGGCACCCTAACCACTGAGCTACAGGTGCCAAGCCCTTATTTCTTAATTTAACCTAACATTCTCCTCACACTTGTGTTTGCCCTCTAAATTTACCTAGCAAAACTTTTCTCGCAAGCAGTGTAGAAGAGAGAGCTTCAGTCTAGCCTAACCATGTACACTTGCCCTCATTTTAAGACAGAGGCAACTTAAAAAGTGAAGTTATGTTGTGATTTAAACAATACAAAGAACGGTCACCACAAATGATGCAGGTTTGTTTCAAGGTGGAGCCTTGGTACAGCCAGCTCAGTGTCAGCGGTCTTCCTCTCCTAACCATCTCCCTTTGCCGTAAATACCCTTGTTTAAATTAATTCAACCTCAGAAAAGAATGTTTCAATCATGTAGCTTCCATTTTGTTTTTCATAATGTATTAGAAAGGCCCTGTGGTTTTGTTTTTAAGCTTAACTAGGCATTTCATTATTTTGGTGATTTTGTTTTTTTTGGCTCTGGATAGGTGATGGCAACAGCAAGATGAAAATTAAACAGAGCTTTGAGAGACTGAGCTGGCAAAGACATAAAGAACAAGAGACCCAACGGAGCCCACATTCCTATGCTCAAGCCTGTCTGCCTCTGCCTGTAAGGTGCCCCTAGCACTGCCACCCTCTGCTGGTATTCACCGCCTTTTAAGTTCTGTGGGGGAATGTGAGGCTGGGAAGTCCCTTCAAATGTAGAATTTGTTCCCTCTTTGGAATTTCATATTGGAATGTGGTGACATGGGTGCCCTGGTTCCCAGCCTGCAGCCCATCCCTCTCCTCTTCCCACCAGGCTTCAGCACCATGAAAGCTCTTACATATAGGCAGGTGGACACCCCAGTTCTAATTCCAGGCTCTTTGGGGGCCCCTACAAATAAGTGCCCCTTGGCCATTCTATTGAAGTATGGGTGTGCACAATGCTATGATTTGAATGTCTTTGTCACTGTCACAATTCACATTGAAACTTAATCCCCAGGGAAACAGTATTAAGAGGTGAGCCCTTTAGGAGGCGATTAGGCAGGAGGGGAGTACCCTCATGGGTGAGATCAGCACCTTATAAACGAGATTGAGGGAGGGAGTTTGGACCTTTCTGCCATATGAGGACATGGTGTCCATCCCGTCTAGAAGATGCAGCCACAAGATATCATCTTGGAAACAAAGAGCAATCTTCATCAGATATTGAAACTGCCATTGCCTTGATCTTGGACTTCCAGACTCCAGACCCGAGAGATAAATTTCTGTTTTTATTTACCCAGGCTTAGGTGTCCTATTATAGTGGCAGGACTAAGACACCATTTCATGGAAGGAAGGGTGTGCAGACTGGCAACACAGTCCACTCGGGGAGGACAAGTCTGGGAAGGGACCTACCTATGGAGCCCTAAGTACCTGCAGAATGTTCTAGAAGGAAGGATTGTGAGCTTGAAAGTGCCATTGCAAGGCTAGGATTCCTCTTGTATGGATCTCAAGGCAACTAGGAATTGGAATGTGGTGGCATGGGTGCCCTGGTTCCCAGCCTACAGCCCACCCCTCTTCTCTTCCTACCAGGCTTCAGCACCATGAAGACACTTAGTAGGTCTTTTCATTCTTCTCACTAAAGATGCTGCTTTGCCCATCGATCCATGAATGGATCAATAAACTGTGGTATATG
>NW_003852411.1:15052632-15075894 GCF_000181295.1 Otolemur garnettii
GGCACTCTACCCAGGAGGACAGCTTGAGGCTCTGTCTCAAAAAAAATAATAATAATAAAATAAAAAAATAAAACCCTATGGCATATTCTCTACATTATAGCAACTTTAGATGAGTTTAGAGAAGGGAAAGAGCGTAGATGCTAGTGTTGATACAAAAACCTTCCTTGAAGGGGCTGATGTCCCTTCTACATCAGGGACATCCTTTCATTACACTTTTAATTAGAATCTTTTCACTTCGTGCCATTGACAAGACATAGTTTCTTGGTTAATTCTTTCTCTAAGTTTTGGTCTGAAAAACCACTCTGGGAAGATCTCAGTTTTCTGCCCACCTCATCTTTGTGTGACCCTCAAGTTCTCTCATCTGACTTGGAACCCATCTGCTCTCACAGAGCTGACAGAACATTCATTTTCTGAAAACTCCTACAAATGACAGTTTCTCTCCTGACCTGACTCCACGGAACTGGGCAGTCAGCAACTCAGGGATGGCAAGTCAGAAGATTCTGAACACAGGCCCTGTACTTGCTAGGAAGATAAAGACACTATTTTCCATTTCTCACTTCTCCGTCAAAGTATGAAAACAACAGGCCGGTCCAGCCTAGTTACTGCTTTCTGTCCCTGAAGTGCTCCGGGCGCCAGCCTTCCTCCTCATGAATGCTCTGCGATGACTCCTTCCTTCCTGGTCCTGTGGATCCAGCCCACGGCATCATTAGCAGGCCAACACCAGCAGGGAAGGTGTTGATGCCTCCCTCTCACAAATATCATCCCTTGTATTATCAGGGCAATTAGAAAATACTACTCTTAAAGTACAATAATAAAAAGTAGCACTGAGGACTCTCAGCATAATGTGCCTGCCAACTTATTTCTATAATGAAAGGGTGAGCCGTGAGGGGACATAAGCCTTAGAGAAGTGTATTTACTTTCAGTTGTTTCAGGAAAGACATTTAGGTGTTTTCTAATTTTTTAACGAAAAGAACATCTACTCCTTGAATTCCATGAGGGATAGAAAGAATTAATTTGTGATTGACAGTTCTGGATGTGGAGTTTATGAGGCTCAGAGAAGCGGGGGGTGAGAACGGTAGAAGTGGTTTAAATGCAAAGCAGAACTTCTGCGTTTAAGAAAAGTGGCTGCAGATTGCAGGTTCTATGAGAATTACCCGAAAATGAAATTTTCATTTATTACGGAATTTATCCAACACCGCACAAGTGTTTAAGGTTTTCTAAAAGTCTCAGTTGACACGAATGAAGAACTTACTTTCTTAAAGAACTGGGTCCAACGTTCCAAAGAGGTCAGTGGAAAAAATACTCCAGAAACAGGTCTGGGGGAAACTAAAGAGGCTGGGGGCCGGGAACAGAACGGTACACAAGGAGCCTGAAGTCACGCCAGGCCAGCAACTATGCTGAGACCGGGATCCAGATAAACCGAGGTGTTATACCATATATTACAGAGATGACACGGAGTAGGGGTGTGCACACTGGCAACACAGTCCACTAAGGAGTCAACAGTCAATAACTGTACGTTATATACTTGAAAATCGCTGAGAGAGGAGATTTTAAATGTTCTCCCCCCACACACAAAAATTAAGTATGTGAGGTGGATATGTATCTTAAAAAACTCAATTTAGCCATTCCAGATTGTATACATATATCAAAACTTCATGTTGTGTACCATCAATATCAGCAATATTTACTTGTCAATTAAAGAAAAGAAAGGAATCTCAGACTTCTGACTCCAAGCTTCTCATGGCAGCACAGTATTACCTAAATGCTTGGCGGATATTTCCTCAAGTGTGGCCTACCCACCATGACGCAAAGTCTCTTGAGGTGTTTCCTAGAAAAAAATGCAGATTCCTGGGCCCTATCCTCACCTTTCTTAATCAGAACCTTTCAGAATGAGTAGGTGAAATGTGCATTTTGTACAAATAGTGCAGGGGTACCTTAATCTGATGTTGTTCCCCAGTTGCTTCAAACTCTGTCAGACAATAAACACCAGCTGGGCCCCTATGGTGTGCAGAGGAGCATCCTAGGTGCTGGTGGCTACAGATGCCAAAGCAGTAGGATTTGTGCCTTAAGATGTATACTCCAGGCGGCTCACGCCTGTAATCCAGGCACTCTGGGAGGCCAAGGCAGGCAGATTGCCTGAGTTCATGAGTTTGAGACCCCATCTCTAAAAAATAGCCAGGTGTTGTAGCAGGTGGATTGCCTGAGCTCACAAGTTCCAGACTATCCTGAGCCACAGCAAGACCTCATCTCTAAAAACTAGCTGGGCATTGTGGCAGGCACCTGTAGTTGCAGCTACTTGGGAGGCTGAGGCAAGAGAATGGCTTGAGCCCAAGAGACTGAGGTTGCTGTGAGCTATGACACCATGACATTCTTACCGGGGACAACAAAGTGAGACTCTGTCTCAAAAAAAAAAAAAAAAAAAAAAAATGTATACTCCAAAGGGGTCATGAGGCCCAGCAGCTCTGACCTGTAGTTGCAGCATTTTGGGAGGCTGATGTAAGTGGATTGTTCAAGGCTGCAATGAGCTGTGATTGGGACTGCACTGCAGTCTGGCATGGGAAAACAAAGCAAAACAAACAAACCCCCCAAAACTAAGGTGCATAAAGCCTCAGTTACATCTTCCCAGGTCCACCTCTTGGCTTCCCCTAACAGTGTCCATTCGACTCCCCAGTGCCCCAGTCTCACCTGTTTCCCTTCTCATGGCAGAAAATTAAATTTGAATTGGCCAAACGATTCATTGCCTGGGTATGGAAGAAGGGTAAAGTCCCAACTAGGGCAGGGGGCCGAGGCCAGTTCCTGCAAGGATCTGCTCGGGAGGGGATGCCAAGCACTAGACCAGGAGGGGAGAAGGGCCGAGGTACACCCGCCTTCCCAGAAGGCCCCTGCTCCACCCGCCAGCGGCACTTGTCCCCTCCCTATTCTCCACTTCTCCCTCTAGGGTCCCGATGCCTCCCATTCTGCTGTAATTGGCACGAGAGCCCTTGAGCCCCACGACCGAGACACAGGGCTTCAGGAAGTCTGACTAAACCGAAAAGGTTGGCCCCAGGCCTGACCTTGACCTCTAATCGCCTTGTACCCTCTCACCTCACTCCGCCCGAGCCCCACCCACCCATTCTTACCCCCCTTCCAGTCGCTGGTCAAACCCCTGGCCTCAAAGCCTGCTCTGTGAGATGCGTATCCCCCAAGAGAAGAGTTGCTGGAAAGCAAAAGGAGGGCCTTTGTCGCACTCTGAGGCGGGGAGAGGCCGGGGCAGCCTGCGATGGTCCGGGCTGGGGCGCCAGGGTCCCGCGGCCATTGACAGCCCAGCTGGGTCAGGCCCGGACACAGCGCGGCGCCTGCGCCACCCAGTGGGCACTACGGGGACTGCGCCGCCGCACTCGCGGCTGCCTCCTCCAGCGGGCTGAGAACAAAGCCTGGAGCGGAGGACGCGCGGTGCGGCCACTGTCATTCCTCTGCCAGGGAGGCATTGATATCTAGTAATGCCAATAGCGGGGATGGGGACGGTGTCACCTGTCATTCCAGTGACGCTTTAAATTTCTCCAAGTGCACAAGTTCAGGGCCAGCCGACTGTTTTACAGCCTGTGGCAGGACCCTGTTACCAGGCGGTGTCTTGGAGTCTCGGTTAAACATTGCTGAGGGCCCGCCCAGTGCCCTTCATACTTCGGTCCGTGAACCCCGGCTGGACAAGGCCCACGCGCCCCTGCCTGCTGCCAGGGTGGCTCTCGCAGGGCTCTGGGTGGTCACTTACCCATCCAAGGGAGCAGAGGAAGGAAGGAAGGAAGTTGGGACAAGGGGAGCCTACCGGGGTCTCTCCGTTTGCTATGCAGCACCACTGGTGGAGGGGGAGGGGAAGGCGGTGCTGGCGGATCAGCAGACCCCTCCACCTGACCCTGTCCCCTCCACGCCCACCGAGGCTCCCTCACAACTGTCCATACCTCCCTGCAGGGGTTAGGATCCACTTGGAAGACCATCCCTCACCTCCCCAGGCGAACAACCTCTGACTCCACCACCTTCTACTGGCGTTATTTTAGGCAAAGGGGACAACAGGGCTCAAGGAGGGACCAAATGACTTTCAGTGTGCCAGAGTAAAAGACAGAGGGGAGGTGGTGGGAGACCAGGTACGGCCTCTCATCACAGCCAGAGCTGTGACGCTATTCTGAGTCTGGCAGGAGGTGATGCTGGTCTATGGTTTTAAAAAATCCCTCTGGGGTGGTGCCTGTGGCTCAGAGGAGTAGGGAGTCTGCACCATACACTATAGGTGGTGGGTTCAAACCCAGCCCCGGCCAAAAACTGAAGGGAAAAAAAAAAAAAAAGATCCCTCTGGCTATCACTTAGAGAAGAGATGTGGGGAGGATTCTGGGGTGTGAATCTAGACTGTGGTGCCTTTTAAACATCCAAGTAGAGATTCTGAGCTCAGTGGTTGGGTGTTTTGAGTCTGGCCCTGGTGGCATCTGTAGGGACACTGAGCAGGGAGGGCCATTTGGGGCTGGAGTGTTAACCATGGCCAGGAGAAGAGGACAGAGGGCTGGAAAATGGGATTAAATGCCTGATATGAATGGACAGGGACAGAAATTGACATTCAGAGGATCTCATCAGCCCGTGGGGGTGTCGGGGAATAAGAGCGTTTAGGAGATACTGTTCTAGAACTGTGCTTGCTTTCATTTGAGGAGCCCATGGAAGCTCTGATCTTGTTTCAGAAAAGTTACATGTGCACATATGCAGTATTTTTATACAATTTCAGGGTGTTGATGGGTCCTCAAGAGAGAACCATGAGCCATTCTAGTATTTGGATCAAGCTTCCCTTCACCCACCAGCCATAATCAAATGTCATCATATTCCTCAGGGCCTGACAGGTTCTCTGATGCAGTCTCTGAGGGTCACCTTCCCTCTGCCTGCAGGAGGCGGGAGCAGTGCCTCTCTGCAGGGGTTTCTGACCTCCCCACCCTGTGCTGCACTTGTGCATGTTTGATTTAGATGCAGCCCCATGTGGAACAGGAGGATGAGTCCACGAAGTCCTTTGCTCTCTTATTCACCTATGAGGTGACATTAATTTCGATATTTTCTAATTTTAAAGACAAGACTAGATCATTTTACTGTTTCCCTCAACAAAATCGCTTCTCTAGTATATAGCAGGCATTTGTTGCTATTGCTTTGTTTGTTTTGCTGCCCAGCCCCCAGGACTGGAATCCCCCGGGGGGAGAGTCTTGGCAAGAGGTCCTCTGGAAGCTGAGATATCACGGTGTCCCTTTTCTCCATGACCCTTGCAGAGCTTTCAGTCTTCTTTTCCTGGCCCAGCCCACTGGGACTTTGAAGGCAAAGGTGCAGGACGGAAGAGAACTTATTTTGGGCCATGGCAGCTAGGCCAAGAGACCATCCGTGGGAACAGCATTCTGTGTCCTATGGCAGCAGTCCTAGTGGTGGTCTCCTCACTACAGCCACGGCCTGGCTTCACTGGCATCTCCTGCCTTGGGCCTATCCATTTCCGCAGTGCCTTCCCACTGACAGTTTCCGTGTGCATCTCCATAACCCACTCAGAAAGTCCTTCTCTGCCCAACGTGGCTCAGTTGGCCTCTGGGCCTTCCACGTGGAACGCTCACTGCCGTAGCTATGCTGGGTGTTCAGCTGATGTTTCCCTGTGCTACGCAGTAAAAGAGTCTGGAATTCTTCTTGTGTTTGGGCTCCCTGAAGGTGATATTCCTAACCTATCAGAGACTTGCCACGTCCTTGCCTCTGATGCCGGTGCCCTCCATAGAGAGGAAGGTTCCTCTCCTAGCAAAGCCTGGCAAACTCCCAATGAGAGTGGTTGTGTAGCAGCCCAACCCAGTTACAAAAGTTGTAACAACTGTCAAATCCCAGTGACAATCATTTGAGTTTTCTGGCTCTAAATGAGGTTTGACAAGTCTTGGTTTACACTCACATCATCACTGAGATGTCTTCTGACTTCACAGGCCCAACAGAGACTGGATCAGAATTGTGAGGGAGGCTGTGAGGCTCAGAATCAGAGAACACTGTGGGGACGCTGAGCTATACTTCACGGGGCCTGGGCTGTCCTGGGGGAATGGCTGGGCTGGGCCTTGAAGCTCTTCCTAAGGCCATGGAGCTTGAGGGGCACTCTGCCCTATGCTGGATCATACCCTCCTTTCCAGGAAGGAAGGAAGCAGCTTCTGACTCATGGCTGTGTCCTGCTGACAACTCTGCAGCTTACCCCCCAGAGTGTCTGAGTACTGAGTTCACATCTCATAGCAGGGGTATCCAGCCAGGTCACTGCCCCACCCCATGGGCATGGCAGAAATCCCACCAGTGCAGGCTATTTGGGGGCCTTATTTATGGTTTTTAAAACACTGAACCACTTCTCTACTGGTTGGGAAACAGATGCTGCCCTGAGCCCTCCCCCCAGGTGAGTCGCTACCTGTGCCTAATCACTCTGGTCCCTTCCCAGAGTCCCCAAATGTCCTCACAGTCCAGCAACTAAGGCACAGCCAGCACTTCCAGGTTCTGGCGGGTCAGAGCTAGTGGCTAAACATTTGGGGTATAACCCTGCCCATGAGGGTTCGCCGTGCCCACTCACACCTGACTCTTTCCCCGTCCCCATGACCCAGCTGCCCATTCCCCCCACTTCTTACCACCCAAACAATATCATGCCTGTCCTTACTTCATCTAAGTCCCACCTCCTTCAGGAAATGGTCCCCATTCCTCGGCCCATGGATCTCACCCTCACACCCATATCACTCTTGCTCATCTAGCCCCTGCTCCCTAAATACATCTCTCCTGAAGCTCTTTGAGGGCCCTAAAACTGGTTAGTTGACTGGTTACAGCTCCTTGCCTCATTGTTTTCTGGCAGCAGGTAGGTGAGGCCAGGATTTTGGGGGCCAGAACCAGAACTAGGGGGAAGGAAGCAGGTCACACTGGGAGGTCTGTCTGAGAAGGGCTCCAGTGTTAGGGAGTCATGAGTAATGTAGTGGTCAGAGCAGGAAACCCCATGGGCCTGAGGCAAAAGGAGGGTCACAGGGGGATCACACCTAGAACAGAAGGAAGGCATGGTGTAAGGGCAGCTTAGTCACAAATCCCATGTGTGGGGCAGGTGACCTCCCTCTGGGCCAAGATGGCCTGCAGGTGACAGGCTCCTGGTGGATCCACAATTAGGCCAGGCCACACTCGACCCGGCTCTGGAGTCTATCCCTCCCATCTGAGGAAGCTGCAGGGAGGGGAGCCTTGCTCTGTGCCATAGCTAATACCTGAGAATGGAATTTGGGAAACCTGAATCACACTTTCCCATAACATATCATGATTGCTTAGAGACTGTCCCCTCCCACCCCCAAGTTACCAGGGATCAGTGGGTCTTGACACATTTGCTTCAAATCTGTTTCCTGCCAATTAGCCTGTTTAACCGTCTGCTACTGCACTGATGAAAGTCACTATTCAGCACCAGATGCAGGTCCTGTGGGAGGATTTCATTGCTGTGGAGATGGAATCTGGGCTTGGCACTGTCATTCAGCCGCCAGGTGCTAGTTACTCTGGGTTGACTCACAGCCCAGCACACAGCAGGAGGCCTCCATGCACTCCACAGCTTCTCCCTCCCAGCTTTATCCAGGCTGTGTCTTCTGCTGACTGGCTGTTTATCCTTGGGACTTGGGACCTGCTTGCTAAAGCCTGCAGGCACAGGAGTGAGCTTCTTTGGCTCAGTCCAAAGAAGCCAACCTTTGGCCTACTAGGATCTCAGCCTCACCCCAGAGAGCCCAAAAGAAGTGACTCAGGTTGGACACAATGACGCCAAATGTCCCAAGTGACTCACAGCAAACAGAAAGAAGGTGACACCCAGTGTCTCACCTATCAACTTATCCTTTATCCAGCAGCGGCTGTCACCATTTCCCAGCTCCATTACCCAGCTGTATTTAAATGTGGGCAGATCAGCTTAAATCCCTATCTTGCTGCCTTCACACCATGAGTCTCAACCCCTGCCAGTAGAATCACCTGGGGGAGCATCCGAAGCCATGGAAGGCCCAGGCCTCCTGCAGAGACCTTGATTTAATTGGTCTAGGATGGGCCTGCACATCCACATGGTTTCAGAACTCCCTGGGTGATTCTAATGTGCAGAGTGGGGCTGAGAACCACGGCTCTAACATTTGATTCTGTTGGGGAGGAGGATGCTAAACAGGCTGACGCTTTTCCTGCCCAGCTCACCTGCAGTTTGCCGCATACCTACCATCAGTGAGCCTGTGGTGTGAACTCAACGTGCTCGTTTCTACCCAGAAATCTTCCACAATTATTACTGTGCCCAACTCTTTCTCCTTGGATTTTAGTAATTTTTAAGTTTCTGCTTGGCTGGGCACGGTAGCTCACGCCTACAATCCTAGCACTCTGGGAGGCCGAGACAGGTGGGTTGCTTGAACTCAGGAGTTCAAGACCAGCCTGAGCAAAAGAGCAAAAAACCTGTGTCTGCTAAAAATAGAAAAACTGAGGCAAGAGGATCACTTGAGCCCAAGAATTTGAGGTTGCGGTGAGCTATCATGATGCCAGGGTACTCTACCCAGGGCCACAGAGTGAGATTCTGTCTGAACGAAACAGAAAAAAGTTTCTGCTTCATTCTCTGGACTGTGAGTTGAAAATCACAATAATGGCAAACTATTATAAAAAAAAAACCTACTTACAGAAAAGTGGATTGAGGGTGAGATAGGAAAGACTATTTTATTGCTCCCACACAATTATGGATCCTCTAACTCTGTTTCATTTTGTTTATGTGTTTTTCTCCAAAGTCAACCCTTTGCTCTGTATCAGATACTTTTTTTGTTGTACATGTACATCTTTGGTTTAATTTTATTAACTGTAGACTTGCAGGGGTGTCCAACTTTTTTTTCTATTCTGCCACACATTGGATAAATAAGAGTTGTCTTGGGCCATACATGAAACACACAAACACTAACAAAAGCTGATGAGCAAAAATGCCACACATACTTTTTGTGATATCCGACCCCACAGATAACCAAAACAATCCTCAAATAATATGCATTTGGCCCACAGGCCACAGGTTGGACACTCTTGCTGTAAAAGTAGGCAGAATAGTATCATGAACTACCACAAACCTACCCACTCTCCAGCCCCAGTAAGGGCCAAACCAGCCCCATCCCTACATCCATCAGTTTAGTTCATTTTATATTATTTTGAATCAAATCTAAGATATCATACTATTTCATCTATAAAGGTTTTAGTAAATCACTAAAAAGAACCACTTTTCTATCATAACCATAATTCTTTGGCATCAAAACAAATGAACAGGTACGATGAACACTACTCTGGTGATGGCCACACACAAAGCCCTGACTTATGCATTATATAAGCTATCCATGTGACAAAAACATTTGTACCTCCTGAATATTTTGAAATTTAAAAAATTAACAATTCCTAGTATTCAATTTTCCCGATTGTCTCACAATTTCCATAAATTAATTTTTAAAAAGAATCAGAATCAGGGTCCCAATGAGATTTAGATGTTGTAACTGGTAGATAGAACTTTTTAGTCAGTTTTAATCTATAGGTGACTCCTCTTTTTTCTCCTTGCAATTTATTTGTTGCAGACACTGAGTTGTTTATACTATAGATTTGGCCACAGTCTTGATTTTGCAGATGACCTCTGTATGGGGAGATTTAACATGCTCTTCTGTCCTGTCCTTTCCCATAAATCTGTACTTGGATGGAAAAGCTTAGTCAGATTCAAGTTTGATTTTAATAGTAGGTAAGGTATTCTTCAAACAGGAAGGAAAGGATGTCAGGTTGTCTCTTTCTGTGATATTAGATACTACATATAATTAATGCTTGAATCTTTTGGTTCATTGAACATTTCAAAATAGTAATCTATGATTCTCTCATTTCTCCTTCAGAGACATAGTCCAGCTTATAAATGATGGAGGAATGATAGAGTTAGATATCACTACTTCTCTAGTATTTGATTCCTAGGATAATTGTTCCATTTCGTAACTTTATTTAGCATTTTCAGAATTATCAATTGATTTGCTAGCATCTTCCAACAGTAAAAAATTAGAATGTTATTTTCTTTTTAGTATCATAAGAATTCATGGGTTTTATATAACACCTTAAATAAAACCCCCAAAAAACAGAGTCTCACTTCGTCACCCTGGATAGAGCAATGTGGTATCATAGCTGACAGCAACCTCAAACTCCTGGGCTCAAGTGATCCTCTGGCCTCAGCCTCCCCAGTAGCTGGAACCACAGGTGCCCACCACAATGCCCAGCTATTTAACAACTTTGATGTGTTTCAATTTGTTGCATTATTTTTCAAATGGCCCATTATGGCCAGGGAGACTCTCTTATAGTTGGTGCCTAAATCCTTACACACTAGCCTTGTACATTTTCTGCCTGTCCTAGGATCATTCATTTCTCCAAGGAACTCTAAATCCCTTTTATGAGAAATGGTATTTGGAGACCTCACTCAAATGTTAGGAGTTTACCTAGTCTTTTATCTGAACAAACCATCCTTGAATTTTAGTTTCTCTATCCTGGTTTTAAAGTCAGTATAGATACTGGCTTGAGTTCTAAGACCACCCAGCATTCTTACAGGATGGAAACTGAACCAACAAATGTTTATGAGCACACAGTAGGTAAGTATCAGAAAAGACAGTCTTAAGCAGCTTACAATCTCCTCTGTGTGGTGTTTCTCAAGCTTTAATGTGCATTGGAATCACCTAGGTCCTTGTTAAAAGGCAGAGTCTGATTCAGCAGGCCTGGGGGCCCCAAGATGCTGCACATGGAACAACCTCTCAGGTGATGCCCATGACGCTGGTCCACAAGGCACAATCTGAATGGCCAGGTTCTACAAACAATGAGCAGGAAGGCAGGTGTCCACATTAAATGCTAAACAAGTTCAGAAGGCTTCACAGAGGGGATTTAGCTTTTGCCGGGACAGTAAAGCGAAAACAAACAAACAAAAAAAAAAACCCTAGGAGCCAGAGGAACAGAGTAATAGAACTTTCACTTTCAAAGTAAACCTTAAAAAATTATTATTCAGCTATAAGAAACATAGAGAGAAGGGCACAGATGGTAAGTTTGTGTACGGCTTGAATTTTTTTGAGAAATAATTCATTCACCACAAAATTCACCTTCTGAAGTATACAATTCACTAGTTTTTAAAGCATGTTCACAGAGTTGTACAGCCAACACCACTAATTCCTAAATATTTCATCACCCCCTAAAAGAAATTCCATGTCCATTAACAGTCATTCCCCATTTTCCCCTCCCCCAGCCCCTGGCACTCACTAATCTACTTCCTATCTCTGTTTATTTGCCTATTCTGGGCTTTTCATGTATATGAAATGATATACTATGTGGTCTTTTTGTGACTGGCTTCTTTCACTCGGCATAGTGTTTTCAAGGTTCTTGCATGTCCTAACATGTATCAGCACTCCCCCTTTTATGGTTGAATAATATTCCACTGCATAGATAACAGATATGCCACATTTTACTTCTCCATTCATTATCAGCCCATGGACACCTGTGCTGTTTCCATCTTTTAGCCGTTATAAAGAATACTGCCGTGAACATTCACGTACAGTTCTGTGTGGACACATGTTTTCAGTTCTTTTGAGTATTTACCCAGGAGTAGAATTGCTTGGTCCTATGTATGGTAACTCCATGCTAAATTTCCGAGGAGCCAAACCATTTTCCAAAGCAGCTGCACCAGTTTACATGCTCAGCTGGATGAATGTTTACACCCAGCACACACCCATATCACCACTGCCCAGATCAAGAGCAGGATACCAGCGCTCTAGAATCCTTTCTGTCATCCCTCTGCCCTTTAATTGTGGTTAAAGGTAACCACAATTTTGATTTTGGCACTATAGGTTAATTTTGACGGCTGGGTCCTTGTGAAGTGGAACTGGGGAATGTTTCCTGTGGTGAACACAGCTTTAGCAAAGGCACAATGAATAAAGCAAGGTAATCTCAGCTTCAAATTCTGCATGACAGGTACCCAGATTTTCCTGTTCTCCTGGTGAGCAAACAGGTTTCCTCCCGCCTAGCCCCACTTTCTGCAGAGCTAGCAGAACTTTAAAAAACAAAAAACCCATAAGCAGGCGGGTTTCTCCACAGAGATCCTCAGGGAGGCAGAGGTAAGCGGAGCCATGTGCACTATGACTAGGAAAACTCTGGCATGAAGTTAAACCCTGCTCATGGTGGGGTGGCTGTAGGGAAGGAAACTGCCTTTGCAATAGCGCAGTCACAACTGTCCTCTCTGCCCTTGTAATCTCTGCTCACCTTCCACCAGCAAGCTCATTGGGAAAGACCCAGTGCCCCAGACCTCAGCCAGGCCTGCAGCCGCTGAGGTAGGGCTTTCTGAGCAGGTCTCCTGACCAGCAGGGCACTGCTGTGTGGGCAGTTCCCAGGCACAGCCATCTGTTCTGAAGGGGGTGGGGGGAAATGCTGGTGAGCCAGGCCGAGCCAGGCCAGGCCAGGCCAGGAGGGCTTCCAGGCGGCAGCCCCTGGAGAGTCGGGCCTGCAGCTGCACCACGAGGCCCATTCTCCCAGCACAGCAGTTCTCTGACATCCAGCCCTACAGTCCATCCTTTCTCTGAACTGACCACCTCTCTCTGGCCTCGTCCAAGGGCACACACAGAATTATACAGAAGTGCCTGTCACATGCGCTCAAAACCGCTAGAGATATGTACCCTACAATCCCCTCACCTACCAATGAATGATCTCTCCACACCAGCCCCTCACCCCCATAAGTGGCTCTGAGAGACCCGGTGAGAGCCCCCCCGCAGGTGCAGGGACCTTGCTTCCAAAATACCATCCTCAACACAGCGTGAAGTCATGCCTTCCCTCCAGTCTGCTACTTATCAAGTAGAGAGAGGCTAATTTGAGTACTCTTTAAAAGATGCAAACGTCGCTGAGAGGGCTGCTGTGTCACACAAAGGGAGTCATTTTAGCGGATTACAGCCCTACCCACACTGACCTGAGAAGAGCCGCAGCAGCGCAGGGGAGGAAGCGCTGGGCGTGGGGGCCGCCGCGGCGGGCGGCAGCTCTGGGGCGCCCCCTGCCGTCCGGAGCTCCGCGTCTGGAAGCCGAGTGGGAGGATACCAAAGCCGGGCTTTCTGTGGTTCAGTATTTAACATACACCAGGAAGGGACTGAAACCCCCACTTCTCTTCCTCTCCCAGGGCCCTCTGTCTCCTTAAGCTTCTTTTCCTCTTCTCTGCACTCTCCTTCCCCTATTCCTTTTCTCTGCCTCTAGAGCAGAAAATAGTGTCATTAATTCAGTTTTTCTATGTGAAAAGCTTAAAAGGCTATTTTTGGGTGGTGGGGGGCGCTAGCCTTGGACTCCAACGATAGTCATAGCAAGCACAGTCATACAGGAAAACCATCGTCCAGTCCTGCCCTGGCTCATAGCCGGTGCTCAGCAAATGCTGGTTAAGTAAATAAAGGAATGAATGAAAGTCACTTTCATTTGGACTTGGAGTTCATTGTAAATTCCAAATACTAGATTTGGGGTGGCCCTTTGGAACCCATCCCTGTGTGGGTGACCACTGGCTTTCCTGCAGATACAAATCGGTGGCGGCAGTCATCCTGAGCCCCCAACAAAACTGCAAAGATGAAGCCCGGGTGGCACCCCAGGCCTAGAATCCGGGTCTTGGCTGATTTCCTTTTTTGCGTCCTTCTGGAGAGTTCGGTGGACGGGGACAGATGGGGCCCGGCGCCCTCTGCTGGTGTGTCTTCATAGTGGACTTCTGCCTACCTGGGGGTGTATCAGTGAGCTCCCGATCCGGAATGCAAACACTTGGTACTGTCAAGCAACCGGCACGCTACTGGCGCCTCTTCCCTTACCCTCAAAACTACAATTTTAAACTTGGTGCATCTGCTATCAGCAAGCCAAGGCCTCGTGCATTACGCCCGGGGCTCCCAGGTGTTCTCTGTTACAGTTTTAACATGTTACTTGATAGTGAAGTTGAAAGGTGTATTGATTGCCATTTAACTAAAATTGTACTGTACACTGTTTACAAAGCTGTTTCATAACAGAGTAAATCTGTGTTACAGTAAGTGGAGTTTTGTCTTTATTTGCCTTGTTTTTAGTTAGAGGAAGTATTTCAATATTGATATCAAGTTAATACACAGTTTATGGTATAGTATGGGAGATTTGGGGTTTGTCTTAATCTCCCCATCCGAGTGCCTGAGAGCAGAAATGGGTTCTCTTCTGGGCTCTGTGCGGCAGCTCTCATGTCAAATGGGCTCTCTCAGGTGCTTTTGGGAGGCACAGTCTGCTGTTCCCTGAATTAATGGAGAACTTTTCCTCAGCACCAGACTGGCTCCCACACAGAGGCAGGAGCTGAGCTTTCTCTAAAAACAGGAAACTGGCTCCCTCCCTGCAGGCCTGCCGGCAAAGCCTTCACTGTCTGCCCCAGCCCCTTTTCAGCTCCTCCAGGATTGAACAGCAGCTATCTGAAAGCTCCTGGGTTGGGGTGAGAAGCCAAGGAATGACCCACAGACTGTTCAGAATGAGGCTCCCATTTCCATACACTAGAGCACACAGCCTAGAGCAGTGTTTCTCAAACTTGGCTGTGTACTGGAATCATCTGGGCGTTCTGGGTAAACTGCAGCTCCTGATCAGTAGGTCTGAGGCACAGCTGACACCCGGCAATACCAACAAGCTCCCAGGTAACGCTGACACTGCTGGTCAGGCGACTGCATTGCAAGAAGCAAGAGTATGGAGGAAATAGGTTCTGAAATCAGAATGCTAGGGTTCCACTTCCAACGCTGCCGTGTAGTCTGTGATGTCACACAGATTATCTTCATTACCTTCTCTCTGCATCTGTTTCATCCTGAATAAAATGAGGGGGAATGACAGAGTGCATACAGCTGTCTTGAGAATAAAATGAGACAGACAATGTAGGAGAAGCTCTCAGCACTGGGCCTGCACAGCCTGGTATCGGGTAAATATATTGATAGCCACGTGTCCTTTTAACAAGTGTTTATTGATTCCCTGCTACGTGCCTGGCTCTGTCCTGGCCCTAGAATATAGCAGTGATAGAAACAAAATCTCCTATTCAAGGAGCTGACATTCTAGTAGAAAACGACAGATAACAAATAAGTAAAGCATATAGGATGTGAGTTGGTGGGAAAGTGTGCTGAAGAAAAAATAAAGCACAGGCAGGTAAGGGGGTGGGATATCGTTCCTCAAAGTGACAAGGAGAGTCTCTGAGAAGGTGACTCTGAGGGGAGGAGCTGGCTGCAGGCAGATGAGGAAAAGGAAGGGAGCATCTGTAAGTGCAGAAGTCCTCAGGCGAGACCGTACCTGGAATGAGTGTATGTGAAGAAAAGCAAGGAACGAGCGTGGCGGGAGTGACAGGAAATGCTGTGTGAGGCTGGCGGTGGCGAAGGCAGCAGGTGGATCCTACAGGGGCTTGCAAGCCAGTGACCTTGCATTTTGCTGAGAGACAGTGGAAGATGCTAGAAAGTTCTGAGCTTAAGGGTGATGTGTTCTAACTTATATTTTAAAAGAACAACTTGGGCTTGCTGGCACTAGCCTATGGGGCGGGGGGACTATTCCTATCCTTGGAAGCCATTGTAATAATTCAGAGGAGAGAGGAGGGTGGTGGAAAACACTGGGAACGTATGGGGAGGGTGTATGTTGAATAAGCATCAAGTCGTACGTCTGTAAACGGAAAACTATTTTAATTTTGTTTCCCTTCCCTTTCAATGTATTCAGGAAGGTTAATTCATCCCCTTCCCCTGGACGGACAGGCCATGACTTCACTGGCCACTCTTAGTAATGGAAAGGCCTAGGGTGCTTTCCATTATGAACCATGTTAGGTCTCCCATGACTGTGCCTCCATTCTTAAGGATCTTTCCTGGCCACCATTCTCTTCCTTTAAAAAAAAGGTTCTTGTGTTTTATTATACCAGTAACATGTTTTTGTAGAAACATTAGAAATTATAGATAAGCTCAAAGTATGACAGAGAAATTTATCATAATCCTACCACCCAGAGAAAATCACTATTGTGATTCTTGCGTACATCCTTGTCTTTTTAGGCCCTGCATGCTTCTTTATGCACACACGTATTCACACACGTATATTTTTACCAAAAATCATATTACACTCTAATGGTGCTTTATAATTTGCTATTTTGCCAATTAATATTTTATCATTAACAGCTATTGATTCATTAAATATATTTTGATGATATATAATTTTTAATGTCTTAAAGCATTTCATTTTTTGAATATGATGTGACTTAATTAACCAGTTAATGTCCACTCACATTGCTTCCAATTTTCAAATACATATGATAAATGATTCCTGATAAGGACTCTTGTAACCAAGTCTTGACACACATCTGTGACTTTTTCTTGTCTTTTAAAGCATCTAATATACATTACCAAAATGCCCTCAGAGAGATGGTACTAATTAGACTCTTATCAGTACTCACATCCCTACAAACTCACCACCAGTATACACCAAAACACTTTTTGACCACTACTTCTAAAAGTATCAGTGTGACAGTGTCATATGGGCAGGCCTCTCACCACTAAGTGCTGCTCCGTCTCCTGCTGGGGACACCTGATCCACCTTCTGGGCCCTGTACGGTGGGAGGGGAACACGCTTCCCAAAAGTCACCTTGACCATATGTATAGGAAGGAAAATCACCTTTGAAATACTGAAAGTGGGGATAGGGCAGGGGGCTCTAGGGGGCTCTAGAGCCAGTCAGGATAGTACCCCGTAGGAAGGGTGGGAAGCCCATTACATGGCGTCCTCCTTGGCCCTGCCTAGATGACTCATCCTCACGTTTCTCTGGTGACTGCCTAAGCCAGGGCCTGGGACAGCAGCATCTGTTATCTGTGAGCCAACTGTATCTCACTGTTGTCACTGACCACTGAGGTTACAGGAGTGAGATGCTGTGTTTCAAAGGACCTGTCCCTATCTAGAACAACCAGTCCCAGTCCCCATACCACTCATATTTTCCTGTTGCTTAAGTTCCTAATATACACATCCTATACCTCTTCACTATAGGTCAATTCTTTATTTTATAAAGTAGATCAAAATTCATTCCATTGTGGGCCTGGCCATGATCAGGAAACTGGGACTGTAAACTGAAGGCCTTTGAATCTAGGAAAGGCAATTCTGACCTCATGGTTATTGTCATCATAGAAATTTGTGTGTGTTTTTAAAAATTGAATTTCCCTGCGTATTCTCTCATTTAATTCTCACAACACTCCTATTAATGAGGGGCTGTGTCTCAGAGCAGGGAAGTGGCTCACAGGTAGCACACCACTAACTTGCTGGCTGTGAACTCTGGGCTCTGTCCACCTCACTTCGTTATCCCTGGAAGTGCTACCAGCCCCAGAGTGCCACAGGGCAAAGGGAGCGAAGTTCTGGCCCAGGATCAGGGGACCTAGTTCATGGCCTGGCCTTGCCACAGCTGGTGAGACTGAGGATAGCCTGCCACCCTTTTCCGGACTCAGAATCCCTATCTGGGATTGGAAAGATTGGATCAAACAATCTCCAAGATTTCTTCTAACCGTGCGGTCTTAGTTAAGGCTTATTTGGTGGCAACAGAAATCCACTTGGCTTAAACAGAAGTGGAGAGAATAGTCTAAAAGTCCAAGGATCTCACAGAGCTGAGGCAGGAACCAGCACCAGACCTAGAGGGCCTGGGACCTGGGAGGTAGCTCTTGAAGCCCCTTCTCTGGACTTTGTGGGTCTCTATTTCTTTTAGCTCCTCTGTCCATTCTTTCTCTGCTAACAGGTGTTCTTTTCCTACAGACCAGCTTTTTCTATGTCTTTGGCCAATGGAGTCATGTAACAACCTAGCTTATTATAAGTCCTCACTTCTGGGAGTCAGCTGAGCTCTACCCAAACGCCAATCCCAAATCCCCAGAGAAAGGAATCCTACTGGGCGAGGTGGTTGGATATCCACCTTGGTCACCTGGGTCCTGGTTATGTCCAGGAAGGCAGGGACATGTAGCACAAAGAAGCAGGGCCTCTGTGGGAGAGATGCCTCCAAGGGGCTCCACACACAGGACAGGAAGAGCGTTCTTCAGAAACAAGGTTAAGTATCATTCTGTTCCAGAGGAGGTGACATTGAGATCTATAGAAAAAGTGCAAGCTTACCAGCAAAGCTGGCCCGTGTGCAGCATCAGCAGGAATGACTCCAGCGCCCTCCCCAAGGGCATGCGTGACAGCTGTGTGATGGCCAGCAAGCCAGTCCCCTTAAGATACCCAGCTGTCTTGCTGCCTATGAGCTGGGTGATGTGGGACTGCAGCACCAAGGGGCTTGGAAAGGACCAAAGGATGGAGACAGCAGAGACCACCAGCACCAGTGCTCAGAGCTTGATTAGAGCTTCAGCACCATTTGCCTCCACTGATCCTGGCAGCTCTGTTTCCCTGACCACCTTACTTTAGTTCTTAAAGGTGGCGTCATCCCATCAGCCAACCTCGGCACAGACACAGTTGTGTGTGTGTACTTTTAGACACTATCTATGATAGTTTGGAGAGTTTCCTTGGGACCCTCCCTAAGCCTGCTCAGTCCTGAAGGGACCCATGTGGGAGGAGACCAGGGTGGGCACCCTGGAACTCTTTGGGTGTGTCCACAGTACCAAGGTCACAGATTCCATGAGTGCAGGAAGGGATCAAGGGGGCTGACACATGAATCCCTCAGGCTGGGCAGCAAAAGTCCAGCTAACAAACGCTGCTGAGCCCTTGCCAGGTATGGAGTTTTTACTCCAAGCTGAAGATGAAGCCCTGGGTCTAGAAACTGACAGTCTGCAGGGAAAGGAAAGATATACCCAGGCTGGAAAGAATGAGGTGGGAAACGCCTCCAGGTGGCTGAGTGACCTAGTCCTTGAGTCCTTGAGGATCTGGGCAGAGGCAGAGGCAGCCTAGCAGGGGTGATGGGCTCTGGAGGTGAGGGAAGGAGGACAGCGAAGGTGAGGATGTGGGGGATGTGACAGGCACATGTGGGACCCTAGGGTCTAGGGCTTACAGGTAGAAATAGGGGAGAAAAGGTCTGAAATATAAGATCAGAAATGCAAGGTCTTGAACAGCAGCTTAAGGAGTAGGAATATGATCCCATAAATAATGGGCGCTGGAGATGATTTTTTAGCAAGTAGGTGAGTTGGAGAAGAAAGCAGCAGTTAGGTATGAAATATCTGACTTTTACATGATGAGAGTCCTCAGTAGATTCCAGTTTGTGAGAAGAAAGTACTGGAGGGGTTTGGATGGGAAGTTATTACAAGTCGTTCAGGAGCCAGATGCTAAGAGCTTGGGTCAGGGTGTGTAGGGGAGTGAGTGGTTGGGAACAGACATTTGAAAAACTGCTAACACTCTGGGGGACACGGTTGCCCATTTGCTAGGGGAAGGAGAGAAACATCAATCCTGGATTACTATGTGGTCCCAAAGTCAGAAATAGGGGGTGTTTTTTATCTCCAACACCTACACACCCTCACATGGCAGGGTCAGGGTAATCGGTGAATCGAGGAATTCTGTCCTTAAAAACTCACATCCCTTCTCTCATCCTCAGCTCTCTGGAAAGGCCCTAAGAGCCGTCAAATGTGTATCATAGAGGAAACTGATAGAAGAGGAAAGAGGAGAGACAATTTCATTGCCAGCCTTGTAATCAATACTTTATCCATATTCTCAGAAATTCTCAAAATAATCAAAGGCGCTCTGTGGGGAGGAGTGCAGGGCCCGGCTGTTCAGGACAGGGGGCTCTCAGCTCCGCAGCACTTCAGGCTTCCTGCTGGGATGTCTGGCGCAGGGCATCAAACAGGCAGGCCAACAGATGGGCAGAGGAAAGCCTGTTGGGGACAAGGTCTACCCTTGGGCTAGACATCTGCCCATGCTCCGACTGTCAGGACGCTGAGTAATGACAAGGACCCCTGTCAGGAAGTCAGGCAGAGAAGAGCTTTGGGGACACAGGTAGGGAGTTTGACAGGATGGTAAGGCCCCAGAGAGACAGGTAGATCTAATCCTGGGTGACAGGTCAGGGCTTGAGTCCAAGGCGTGGGGTCATCTGCCAGAGGCTGTGACTTGAAACCACTGTTCAAGTTCATTCTTCTTTGGAGCTCAGTTGGCACTGGTTTCTCTCAAATTTACATTCCAACCTCAGCCAGCTTATCTGGTGGGAATAACAGGCTGGCATAGGAATGCTGATGAGAAAAGGGATGGGAGAGGTATTTTGTAACTAATCAGGTTATAATTATGGACACCCAACTATGAAAAAAAAATAAAGTCATTGTTCTTGGACCTGAAAGACAGGACCAGGAGTCAGGTTTTAGAGTCACATGGGTTTTCCCTTTTGTTCCAGCCTGCTTTTTCTTCTTCTCTGTTAATTCATTAATCTAGACTCTAGATTCCAGAGCCAGTTAGATTTCTTTCAGGAGGGACTGTGTTAATTTGGGTTTGACCTTCTGATCCTCGTGGGTTGATAATGACCGAGTGCTACATATTCACTCACAGCAAACAGCATGTTAATCCTGGGCCTGCTGTGTGGAGCAAGACAGACTGGATTTCAGCTCTCAATCTCCAAGAAGGAAGCAAAGTAGTTTCCTAGAAAATAGTAAGGGACCTAGAAGTTTTCTATGTTGAGAATACAGACAGAAAATAAGGTCTGAATGTTTATATCCCTTCAAAATGTATCTGTTGAAACCTAACTTCCAAGGGGATGGTGTTAGGAGGTCGGGCCTTTGGAAGGTGATCAGGTCATGATGGCGGATCCCTTATGAATGAGATTAGTGCCCTTATAAAGAAGACACCCCATGACCCTCCCACCATGTGAGAACACAGCTAGACGGCAGTATCTATGAGCCAGGAAGTGGCCCCTACCCAGACAAATCTGCTGATGCCTTGGTTTTCAACTTTTCAGCCTACAGAACTGTAAGAAGTAAATCTCTGTTGCTCATAAAATCTCTGTTGCTCATAAGCCACTCCCTTTATGATATTCTGTTATAGCAACCTGAACTGACTAAGGCAGCAGAGGAACATAACCAGGAGAGATACAAAAGGAGTTAGGGGCAGGAAGAACAAGAATGGGAGTCAAGGAAGCTGGGGAATCCAAGCTGGAGGATTCATCACCAGGCTCAAAGGCAGAAACTAACTCAGAAGAATGAGAGCTGCAGAAGGCTCAGAAGAATTGGCTGCCAGGGGGCAACTGGCTTCCTTTAGGGGAACAGCTTCAAGAGAAAATGGGGGCAGAGACCAGGTATGGAAGGACAGTAGGGATAGGGAGGCAGAGTGAGCCCTTTCAGATGCTCCTCAGAGAAGAGGAAGCAAAATAACCTGCAGGGCGCTGTGCACCAGGGGAGGTGCTTAAAGAGAGGGCAGACTGGACAGAGGACCACTGGGAAAATAATTTTACTTAGATTATTTTTTAAAATAATCTGAACTAACAATAAAAGAAATGGAGAAATAAATTATGATGTAGTCATAAGATAGAAACTTCATGGAAATTAAAAAGTAATGAGTTATTGCTAGATATAATATACATGAATTGTACCATTTTGAGCAAAAGAACACATGATGGGGCGGTGCTCAAAGGGGTAGGGCACTGGCCCCATATGCCAGAAGTGGCAGGTTCAAACTCAGCCCTGGCCCAAAACTGCAAAATATAAATAAATAAATTTCAAAAAAAAAAACACATGATGAGATGGCTCAGATGGGCTGTTGTCAGGAGGCCTCAGTTCCTTATCATGTGTCCCTCTTCACAGGACTGCTTGAGCAACATGGCAGCTGGCAGCTGGATTCATCCAGAATGAGTATTCAAGAGAGAGCAAGATGGAAGCCACCCTGTCTTTTATGGCTTAGTCTCAAGAGTAACACCTATCCCTTGTACTATGTTCTATCCATTAGAAGCAGTCACTGTGGCTAGCCCACACTCGAGGGGAGGGGAATTAGGTTCCTCTTGAAGGAAAGCGTATCAATTTGTGGGCCTATTTTAAAACCACCACAGCACAGAACTGAATAGTGCAGTGTTCTCAAGTATTCAGAAGTTTAGTAGTCAAAGGACAGGGTCTAGGACGTCTCTTGGTAGGCAGAATAATGTCCCCCAAAGATGTGGGGGGACATTCCCTGAACCTGTGAATATGTTATGTTGCATGAATTAAGGTTGCTAATTGGCTAACCTTAAAAAGATTATTATTTTTCATTATTCAGGTGGACTCAATGTAATCACAAGAATCCTTAAAAGTAGAAGCAAGAGGCAGAAGAGTTTCAGTTTCAGAGTGAGAGGCCTGAGAAAGACTCACCTAGCCATTGCTGGCTTTGGAGATGAAAGAGGGGGCTATGAGCCAAGGGAAGCAGGCAGCTTCCAGGAGCAGGAAAAGGCAAGGAAACAAACTCTTCCCTAGCTCCTCCGGAAGGAATGTAACCATGTGACACCTGGGTGTTAGTCCAATAAGACCCATTTTAGACCCATTTCTTATTGGCTTATGCCATTAAATTTGTAATCTGTTATAGCAGCAATTGGGAACTAATACAGGGCTGTGCCCACACTTCTTTCTCCCATGCCTGCCTCACTTCTGCTTTCATCATATGCTTCTGATTGTTGTACTGATTTCTATATAGCCTATATTTTTATTATGCCTAAGTGCCATCCCTCCTTTAAAACTGTAAACTCCTTTAGTTGAAACACATTCTTCTTAGTATTGTATGACAAGAATGAAAAAGCAAATATCCAGTGAACTCAGTACTGATATGAAGCCAACAGATGACCCAATGCATGCCCAAACAGGAGAAAAATTCATTTCAATTCAAGTTGGGGGGAGGGGTAATGAGGGAGAGGGAGGGGTTGCGATGCTCCCACTGAATGGGTATGGGGGGGAAGGGGGATTGACGCACCTTTTGGGTGTGGGATGTAACCACAAGAAGAATTCAACCTAACTAAGTCACATACTTTGACCTGGTTGCTGTACCCTCACATTAACCTGAAATAAATTTACTTATGGAAAAAAAAAAAAAACAAAACTGTGAACTCTTGAGAAGAAGATCTGCATTGCGCTTTGGGTTTTGTTATTAAAATGCTTATCTGAAGCACCAAATATGTGGCTCATTACTATGCTGCCATTAAGAACCTGACCAGTTGTTTATTAGACTGTCTAAAAGTGGAAACAGGTAACTTAGCAAAGAGATGAAACAAGAAAGAACTGCTGTGAAATAAAGTATAGAATCCCATCACGACCTCCTCTCTCAAACTGAAGCCAAAGCCCTACACCTGCGGCAGGATATTTCACTAAAATACTCTTTTCTCCATATCTTTCTTTTTTTTTT
>NW_003852411.1:15076030-15089844 GCF_000181295.1 Otolemur garnettii
CCTGCCACAATGCCTGGCTACCTTTTGTTGTAGCCGTCATTGTTGTTTGGTGGGCCCAGCTCAGGTGTATGTGGCTGGTGCTTGAGCTTCAGGTGCTGAGCTGCCATATCTTTCTTTACTCTCATTTCAAGCTAGTGGTCAAATCTCATCCTCCCTCAGTCTGAGAAGTTGGGGCAGGCATAGAGTGGATGAGTAGGAGGTTGGGAGGTCACTTTGTCCTCACCTTTGTAAAGCCCTAAGGTCGCTGAAGGGATGTGTTTCCACTGGGGGTGAGGGGAGGGAGAGGACTGACTTGAGGAGGTGAGGACGCTGGAGCCCAAGAGCCCAAAAAGGGCACTGAGTTCCATGAGCAGCAGAGAGACCTGAGTCCTGCCTAGAGACAAGGTCTCCGGGAGCACTGCAGGCTGGACTCGAGGCCTAGGGGCTCCTAGCATCACCCAAGATGTCCAGGCCCCCCACACAGTGCAGGGGTCTTTCCTGATACCCTTTCCTGACACCGCACCGCTGGCACCACTATCATCAGGGACCTGCCAGTGCTTTGACCTGGGACCGTGAAGACCCAGATGGATGGAGGGAGGTGGTGGTGGGGAGAATCTCGAATGACTAAGATAGAATTTCCCACTGGAAGCAGGAGGGGTTGGAGTCTAAAATATGCTGATTTAGAAAAATAGAATGACACTCCACACACTCGAGTGTGGAACTAGTATTCAAAACAGTGACATCTGTTTTAGCTTTAAATGATGATTTTTAATCTCCGGTGGAGGCCTGGGGCGGGAGTGGTACTTAAGGGAACAGGCCCTTTCTGTGCAGCTCAGATAGTGGGGAGATGATGAGCCGGAACTGCTGGTAGGTTCTGCGGCTGCACTAGGTTGGAAGTATATACTCCATCTCACCGGGGTTGAGGTACAGATAAATCAGAAGGCAGCTCCAGAAGCCAAGGGTGAAAACGGTGCCCAGACCTGGTGCGAGAGCTTTTTGCTAGGTGGGGAGAAAGGTAGGGTTCTAAGGAAGGTCAGGCCAGCAGGTGCACCCTCCCCACCACTGGAGCTTCTGGGCGGCAGCCTCAAGGTTGGCTGACCCAAATCACCCTTCCTGGTGCCACATCCTCTACAATGGAGTGGTTGTGTGGGTGGCAGCATCTGCTAAAAATCCCTACTCCCTGCACAACCACAGGAGGGCTTTGATGCCAGTACAGCTGGAGCACACACCCCACTGAGATAAGGCACATCTTGCATGGATCTACCTACCCCTGATTGTAGTTGTTCTTTAGGGCACACAACAAACATTTCTCCTGCAGAGGACAGAAAGGGCACAAGAAAGATCATTTTTCTTTGGCCCAAGATGGCCAACCTGCTGGGTGCCTCATCAGACCTTGCTATGGGAAGGACAGAATAATATAGTGGAACATGGGAGCACACACATCAGGGTCCAGTCCTGCATGGCTGTGGCTTAGACTGAGGCCTGCAAGGCAACTTGTGTAGAGGAGGGCTCTAGACTTGGGGCAGGGGAGGGGGCGGCACCCACAGACATTAGAGGGGTGGTGCTAGTGCCTTCTCAGTGAGCGCTCTGGGGGAGTCAGCTCTGGCCAGGGACGCACTTACACAGCAGGTCCTACATGGATGACGGGGATCCAGTGGTTCTTTCTTTGGTTTTTGTGATGCCAATGTTTTCTTGGGAAGGGCAGAGGGTGCTCCATCAGCTCCATCCATTTTCTTGAGCCTGAGCTGTGGGTCTGTGTTACTCTTTCCCATCAGCCCAAGTTCCTGCAGCTCCTCCTTTGGTCCTTTTCTAAGGGGACTGGAGGGGGGCCAAGGAGGGGCAGAGAGTTGGGGAGACAATTTCCAATGTGACAAGGAGATAACCAGTACAAGAGAGGCTGTGGAAGCCTTGACTATTAGCCACTAGGGCAGTAGGAGCCAAGATTCTTTAGGGATTAAGAGAGATAGGTGCAGGTTACACTTACTGCTGGTTATTCTTCTGTATGTTGATTAAAACATCCATCTTCTCATCCATATCTTTCTGCATTTCCTTTAAGAGAAAATTCAAAACTAGAGTCTCCACTTTGAAGGGCTTTTGAAGTCCCTTTCTCCCACCTCTCTCTGCATTTTGCTTCCTCAAGAATTGTCACTAGACTTGGGTGAGGTGGCAGATGGGGTGGCCTGTGCTACTCCTCCCTTTCCCCTCCTCACTCTGTGAAAAGACAGAAGCACAGGTGGAGTCATTAGGAGACTTTTCCAAAGTCTCCAAATGAGTCCCAGCCCCTGAACTGTATTAACTGATCTCACAGTTTGGATGAAACCAATATCTACCTTAGTTTGATGCCTATAAAATGATAGAACCAAGAAAACAAGTCGTGGGACCCCAAAGCTACTTCACTATTTGGAGCCCCTGCCATGCCCCCAGATCCTGTGTATTTGTGTTTGCTTCATCAACACAAAATATGAGTGACAGCAGCTAAAGTGACACATCACATTTATTTTCTACTAAGAGCAGAAAGAATAATACTCTTGGCAAAGTTTTAAATTTGACCTGGGAAAATTGGATAGAAATAGAAGACATGAAAAAAGTTCAACGGCAGAAGCTTTAGTTGACAGTATTTCTTATGAACAAAGAACAGGTTTGGGTTGATCATCATAAAATATGTGTGACAATAATTTACTCCAATGAAAATAATTTTAATAGAAAAATGAAAGATTTAATAACAGTTGGATTGATTTACTATGGAAAATTGATCACAGTATTATGCTGTCTGGGTAGAAATTATCTCAGAAAACACCTTCTGAAAAAGCATTTTGAAATGTTAGTTATTGTGAATAAAATATTTGTATTTATAGAGTCACATATCCTTGAAGTCCACACCCCATCAGCCCACCACATCAGAGTCCAGATGTCCTCTGATCTTCCACATCTCCCCAGCGCTTCAAACTCATCATGCTCTTCTCCCTCCTGAGTTAGTTCTGTCTCCCCCCTATCCTTGTCATTGTCACTGCTTGCTTCTAATCACCCAGATTAAAACTCTGGCATCATCACAGTGGCTTACCTCCCGGGACTTCATTCTCTATATCGAATCAGTCACCAGGAACTATGATTTTTCCTTCAATGTGTCTTTCAGATTTACCCATTTCCTATCCCTACACCTGGTCCAGCTCGCCTCACCTTGAGCTGGAATGCTGTTCCTATCTGGTGTTCTTGCTGCCAGACATCTGCACCTACTACCCCGTCCCCCACCCAGGCCATCTTGCAAACACCTGCCGCCTAAGCTTCCGGAAATGCTGCTCCCAGCATGTTCTTTGATTGAGTATCCCCAGAGGCCTCTTGCTGCTTATAGCACCAAGTCGAGGCTTGCCTGTGTGTCTTTCAAAAGCCTTCCTTATCCTCTGCCTTCGTGCCCATGCAATTTTCTTTCTCCCAGTTTCCTCAGATGGTTGCACTTCAGGACTGATCTCCCCACAGGCCCTAATATACAACCGGTTCCTCCTGCTTCCTGCTGTGCTCAAGCTGTTTCCTCGCCTGAAATAGCCTCCTTTGTGCCTTGCCCTACCCACCAACAAAACACTGTGTTTGCATTTTAATATGGAAATAATTAATGCAGGCCCTTTGTAGAAAACTTGGACAATACATAGTGACATCAACAAAATGAAATTTCTCAACTGGAAATACTTGCCATTAATCCCTTTGGTATATCTCTTTCCAGTCTTTTTTCTATATATTTACTAACCCAATTTTTTTTAACCTAGGTGAGATCAGCCTGTATATATTTCTTGTATCTTGCTTTATTAGTTCTTGTTATAAACATTTTTTCTAAATATTATCTTTAATAGTTCCTAATTTTCATTATACAGATATACTGTAATTCATTTGGCTATCTCCCTACTGTTGAAAATTGCCATTGTTTCCGAATTCATGTTACTGTAAATAATTCTGTTATGAACATATTTTTATATATATACTCATCTGGTATTTCTCATAGGTTAAATTCTGAGACGTGAACTTGATAAATTAAGAGGGTTATAATTTTATGTGTATTGTCTAACAATGTTCCAGTTCTATACAGTTTTATAAAAATGTTCCAGTTTGGTCAGCGGTGTTAAGAACATTCCTGTCTTATTCTCTAATGTTCCTAAGATAAAATTTTACGTATTTGAATACAAAAATTATTTATTGTTTATTTGGAAGTATTTGACTATTTGTGAGGCAAAACATGTTTTATTCTCTTCTGTGGATTGATCGTTCACGCTCTTTTGAATTTTCATATTTGGTTTTTATTGATTTGGATGAGTTTATATGTTATAGATAAACACCTTTTCTCTATGCTTATCATATTTTCAGAAAATTGCTTTCCACAAACTTTTGTTTTTTCAGTCTGCAAGTGGTGCTTTCTGCCCTGATTCTTTTTAAAAATCTCACATAGTTAAATAGATCAGTATTTCCTTCCCTTGTATTTATATCTACAACAGCCAGTTAAATTGTTACTTAAAATTTCCTCTTACTAGTTTATATTATTTAAGTTCTTTTTATAGTCTATTTCAGTTTATAGTGTTGACTGGATTATGTTACTTCAAGCAATGTTCTTAATATTATTACATAATCCTCTCCTCACTGACATCAACAAGTCACCTGCATCATATTTTAAATGTTATAGAGCTGTGGTTCTCAGCCTTGAGTTTACCTTGGAATCACCTGGTAAGCTTTAAAAACCACCAGTGCCTGGAGCTCATCCCAGGAGGTTCTGGTTATATTGTTGCAGGGCACAGCCTGGGTGTCGGGGGGGGAGGGAGGGGAGTCCAAGCTCCCCCAGGAAATTCTAATGTACAGTCAAGGTCAATAACTGCTACTGAAGGGTTTAGGACTTGGTTTTCACCCAGGGCCACGCATCAGCATCACTTACGGTTTTGAACAAGTCTGCTCCACCCTGGAGATTTTTACTCAGTTCTTCTGGACTGGGGTCCTAGGTAAATGGATGTTTAAAATCCTCTCAAATAATTCTTTGTATATCCCTGGCAGAGAGGCTGTTACAGAGTTAGCCATTTTATTCATCTGGTTATCAGTGGGCTGTGTCACCCTGATTTGGTAATTGTGTTTGTATCATGAATTGTGATATCTGATAAGGTGAGAGCCCCCTTACAACTCTTGAAAATGTGTAGATATTTGCTTTTAGCTATTTAGGCTTCTACATCAATAGCTCTCAAACTATCACGGGCCTGAAAATGACTCCGGGCTCTGTCTTCTTTATTAGTGTTCCAGGTGAGCCACTGGTCTAGAATCTAAACTGTCCTCCTAATGATTTATTTTTTTGAATTTAAAAAGAATCTTATTACATTTTGGGCTTTTCATCAGACTTACATTAAGCAAAGGCAGTCTTCAAAGCTCAACTTAAGGCTAATTTTCTAAGGACTTTCCTGGTTATTCCAGCCCACACGGATTACTCATGTCTCTAAACGCCTAATTAACCAGCAGCCAATTATTTAGCTTGCAATTCTTTCCTGCAATGGAGTTTGGATCTACTACCAGATTATAAGCACCTGGAGGGCAGGGGCTGGCATCTCGTCCACAGTTTCCAGCACGGTACTGGCCCCTGGAAGGCACTCAGTAATGCTTACCTTCATAATTTCCACGAATTCATGAAGCTTGTCAAAATCCCTGTCCATTATAGTCTTTATCTAGTGAAAACGAAAGGCACAGCTGGATAATTGTGTGTTTATCAAAACACATTATATGTCAACTACAGTGTCTTTGGGGACATTTAAGCAAAAGACAGTGTCTGCTCCTCTGGCATGACTAACCATGGCCTGTTGGAGCCACCGTTTCCCCAAGGGGTCTATGAAGGGACCGGGGTACATGTGCCATCACGTCACCCCATCACCAGCCTCGGCACAACTCAGAACTGGCTACCGCCAGGCTTGCATGTGGACCTCAGACCACAACTTCTGTTATCCCTTCTTGCTGGATTAAGCCCTTTCCCTGAGTTTGCTCAGGTGGCTGTAGCACAGAAACAAGAAGAGTTTCTGTTTCATTCAGAAACACTCAGGGGGAATGAATGAGGAGGATGGAATTGAACCCTGACGACCCCAAATTCCAAGTCCGCCCCTCTCGTTCAGCTTTATCACTAAGGTTACCTCAGCCCAACCTTATCAGTGAGATGCCTCCCAGAGTCCCGAGTCTCTCAAAAATAGAATTTAGGCATCAAACAAGTAAGAAATGAATATCCTAAATTGCCCAGCCCTTAGCACTCATGAGATTAGGACGGAATTGGTTGGATTATTTTTTCCATGCAATTCCTGATTTCCTCCATTGTTAAGAACTATATTTTTCTTGAAACTAAACTTTCCTTTGGTGGGGGGGGGGGGGGTTGGGCACACCTTTCATGTGTAAGACATAACCACAAGAGGGACTCTACCTAACAAAACCAAATATTTTGACCAGGTTGTTTGTACCCGCACATTAACCTGAAATAAATTTACTTCAAAAATAAATAATTAAAAATATAAAGAAAGCTTATAAAGAAAAAAACAAACAAACTATAGTGTCCCCCCCCCCCCAAGGCCTCGTCTTGTTACCTGTTTTATCTCCTCCATTTTTTCCTGGAGCTCTTCCCTCACCTCCCTAAGTTCATTCTGAGAAATAAAATGGGGAAGAGGAGGAATAAGAAACTGATCTTGGGTGGAAGATAGGAAACCAGCCACAGAGGAAAGGAAAGATCCTGGGACAGATTCAAAAGAGGAAAGAGTGAGACTTCCACCAGGGAGGAGAGAAAGGCTGCTGTGAAGGGGGGACCCCGGGGCAATCTGTGCCCCCACCCCTGAAAAGGCCACACGGTCCCTTCCCGGACACTCTGAAACTAATCACAAGGGAGCAAACCTAAATTAAGGGTAATTCTTTTTTTTTTTTTGAGTCAGAGTCTCACTGTATCACTCTGCATAGAGTGCTGTGGTGTTACAGCTCATAGTAACCTCCAACTCTTGGGCTTAAGTGAGTCTCTTGCCTCAGCCTCCAGGTAGCTGTGACTACAGGCACCCACCACAACGCCCGGCTATTTTTTGGTTGCAGTGGTCATTGTTGTTTAGCAGGCCTGGGCTGGGTTCAAACCCACCAGCCTTGGTGTATGTGGCCGGTGCCCTACGCACTGAGCTGTGGGAACCGCCAATTAAGGGTAATTCTACAAAATAAATATTCCAAATTAAGGGTCATTCTACCAAAAAAATGTCGATGTCCCAAAACAAAAAGGTTGAAGAACTGCTTCAGATGAGGAGAGTAAAGAGACATGGCAATTAGGGGCACCATGTGATCCTAGATTCTCTCCTGGCTCAAAAAAGGGTTTTATTTTGCAGGTTTTTTTGGCCGGGGATGGGGTTGAACTTGCCACCTCCAGCATATGGGGCCATGGTCCTACTCCTTTGAGCCACAGGCGCCACCCAAAAGGGTTTTATTTTGTTTTGAAATACATTAGTGAGGCAGTTGATGACATTAGAATGATTTCAGGCCACAGATTGGTGTATCTACATTCATTTCCTGATTTTGGTAATTGTACTGTGGATGTGTAAGAGAATTTTCTCGTTTCTAGGAAAGAAGCAAGATCTGGGGGCAACTTACTCTAAACTGGCTGAGAATCTGTCTGAGCTGTCTGGGTCCCCACGCTCACCTTTAGTTCCCGTGTCACTCCTGTTTTGGTGGGCAGCCCTTCTTGTTTAACTCCTTTGTAGGTACATGTCTGTTGATTAAAAAGAAGCACAGAATGTCGGGAATTGTAGGTGTGGGCTGGAATGGCAGAGGCGGGAGAGCTCACCCCGAGTTTCTGCTCCTCCCATAGGGCCAGGGCAGAGGGGAAAGCTGGCGACCACGCTGGTCAGAAGGTTCCTCCATCCTTCTCCTTCCTTCTTGGTTCGTCTCCTTCTACTCCCTTCCTGGCCTGCTGGGCCTCAGCCCTGTCTGTCCTTGACCAGCCACCAAGCTCATTCCCACCTTGGGCCTCTGTGTCAACTCCTTTCTCTGACTAGAAAGTTCCCCCTCGATCTTTGAGTGGCCAGAGTCTTGTTCTTCACCTGCCAGCTCAAAGGAAGAGGCCTTTCCTGACTACCCCCAGTGGCCACCCAGTCACGTCTCTCCCTCTTAATTTCCTGCAGAGCAGATAACACTACTGATTTGTTTTTTTTTTTTTTGTTATTGTTGTTGTTCATTTATGTATCTAACTGGTTACTAGTGTGAAGTTCTATGGCAGCAAAGAGTTCCTCTCTCTGTGTATCCCCCAGCACCTGGGACAGGTCTTGGCTGCCAGAAATAGCGATTGACCCCTGACTCCAGATCACCTCCCCACGGATCTCAGGCCTGGCTGGTGGCATGGCCTCAAAAACGCTTCTTAATATGGTCGGCTCTGGCTTCAATTCCAAGCAAATTGCCTTGTAGGTCTCGCTCTGCAGAAAGAGGAGGCTGGGATTCAGCCTGTCAGGGGGCAGGGTTGGGGGAGGATAACATTTGGCCCTGGCAAGGGGAGCCCCCCACCCGCCCCATCCCGACCTGCCTGTCCTACTGAGCTTGTGCTCAGGCCCACAGCCCCCCGCCCTGGCACGCAGTTCTGATTCCTGACAACTCAAATCTTGCCATGTCATCCTCTTCTCAGGAACACATGCCTGCCCTGCCCTCAGCAGGCAGCCCTCTCGCTGCCAGAGGGGCCTGAGTGGAGAAAGCGCTTTAAGAGAATTGGAAGCAGCAGCAGCGTCAGGGGCCTGGGTTTGGGGGACGGACAGACTCCAGTCCTACTCTCAGCTGACCTCGTTACCAGCTCTGCCAGTTCGAGCAAGTTAATTAGTCTCTCTGAGCCACCATTTCCTCATCTGTAAAATGGAGGGCATGATTATATTTATCCAATAAGATTATCTGAGCCTTAGACCTGCCAGTTAGACGCAGGCCTGGTGTGGATCACGGAAGTTAGCAGGGAGGGGGGACTGCAGTGCTCCTTGTCCCCGCAGAGTCGGCAGAGGCCTCCTTCCTTCTCACAGCCAGACCACGGATCAACCTCACGCCCATTCCAGGCTGAGAGGCCACTTTATGCTCCAAACAGAGAAAGAAAAGCCCAAGATTCAATGGCGCAGTCTCCAAGCCCCCCACCCCGCCCCACCCCCCAGGTCATTCAGTAGGCGCTCAGAGAGGCCCCAGCAAGGTTTCTCCTTTACCAGGTTTGCTTTCTTCGGTTCTGCCCTCTTGGCCGACATGATGGAAGAGGCCAGAGTGTTCTTCAACTTCCCAACCTCCCCACTACAGCCCCTGGGCCAGGCCACTGTCCTATTCAACTTACAGGCCAAGGTCAGGGTTAGATGACCACCTCTGTGTGTGTGGAACAGCTGAGGTCACAATGCCCAGACCCACATGCTGGCCCGGAGTGTCAGCACAGTTTCAGGCCTGGGTGCTTCGGCCACTGAGATGAGGGGCTTGGGCCAGGTTCCAACGTAGCCAGTCTCTTTCCTGCACGGTGGGGACACGGGCTGTCCTAGAAAGTCCACACTGGTGAGGACCCCGGGCTGTGATGGCTGAAGCACGAGGCACGAGGCAGGAGAAGCGATAGTTCCTGGCACCGCAGGGCTAAGCTCTGGACTAGGAGGAACGCCTGCCTTGACAGCGGGCTTCTCTCTCAGTCCGCACTCTATTTCCTGGGCTGTGCACTCCTAAAGTGAATGGACTCTCCCTCGGACCTGAGGCTGCCTTGGGGTGGGGTGCCCTGAAGTCTCTCTGGTTCAATGGGCAGGTACGTCTCAACCCAGGGTTCTCTGTCCTGTATTTTGGGGGGAGAAGGTCAACAGTCTCGGCAGGATAATTCCTGATGCTCTGGCCTCCTGCTGCCTTGTCCCCCCACAACCCTAATCTCCTTTCGTGGTTCTTCTATTACCTTGGAAGAGGGTTGGGGTGAGAAGCAATATGTGAACAGTGCTAAAGGTCAGGAGCCTTTGCAGAGGAAAAAAGAATAATAAAGAAAGGTCATTCTGAGCACAGCCATAATTTGTGGTTAAAGCTGAAGAATCAAAGGAACACAGCATCCCATGGGACCAAAAATCATTTCAAATCCAGGTGAGCCTGGTTTCTCTTTTCTCTTCCCTCTGGGCATTCCATTTCCTTCTTCCCTCTCATTGCAAATACTAGCTTACTAGTTGCCAAAGAAAAGGCCAACTTGGACGTTCTGAGGACAGACAGCACTTAAGTACAGGAACCGATGGCAACTGCGTGTGAATTACGTGCCACACCTGCAGTTCCCTGGCAGCTCACCCTCCCGTTTCATGCACCTGTGTGGGCCTGTCCTCCTCAGAGGCCACTGAAACTTCCTCCGGAGCCTCTTGCAGCATTTCTGATACATTTCCTAGGTGGCAGTTTCCCAAGCTAGTGACAGCCATGGATCTAATTCTATCGCAACCAAAGGAGAATGTGTCTGTCTCCATGTACAGCTGAATAGAAGTAGGGAAGAGGGACGGTGTTGAGCTTCCCAGACCCCACACTCCCCACTTGCAAGTGAAGGGGTGGGGCTTTAAGTTTCTTTCCACCACCCAGCTCAGTCCTCCCAGATCTGCTAGCTGCATGGTGGAAAGACCAACACCTTTGACAGGGCTGAAGGAACTACAGTGAAAACGACCAACTTCATCTCAACCTTTACCAGCCCTGCGAAATGGACACCATCTCCTTCCTCCTGCTTAGGCTGAAAGCCTCAAGGACCCGCAAACTTCCCTTTGTGCAGCTTAGCAGTTGCTTAGAGAGCCACCTCTTGGTGAGCATAGCATGTGAGCTCACTGGTCTATAAATTAGGAAAGTGAGTCTAAAAGAAATCAAGGTCTCATGGTGAAATAGCATTATAAATTTTAAAAAATTACACACAGGCCTGTAGCTCAAGCACCTAGGGCGCCAGCCACTACACTGGAGGTGGCAGGTTCAAGCCCAGCCTGGCCTGCCAAAGACCAATGACAACTACAGCCAAAAAATAGCTGGGCAATGTGGTGGGCGCCTGTAGTTCCAGCTACTTGGGAGGCTGAGACAGGAGAATTGCTTAAGCCCAAAGAGTTTGAGGTTGCCTGAGCTGTGATGCCATGGCACTCTACAGAGGGCGACAGTGTGAGACTCTGTCTCAAAAAAAAAAAAAAAATTACGCATATATATGGGATTATCCTTTGGAGAGAAATTTAACAATAGACCCGTAGCTCTGGGCTTGTGCCTTCTCACAGAATTTGCTGTTCCTATTCTCAAATTCTGTCTCTTGTGGTTGTCATCAATACACTCTAGAAGGGCTGGGGAAGAGCTTTTAGTGAATCTGAATGATGGGTCTCCCATGCTTTCCTTTGCTAAAAGCATTTTGTGAATGCCTGAGGTAGTTTGCATCATCACTGTAATATCAGATATTGCTATGGTGTGGTCATGTCCTGTGTGAGCCATGGGGCACTCTTACCTGAAGAATGCCAGGGACACCTTTCCTAATCCCTGTTCATGGAAAAGCCCATTCGTACCCGGAGCAGGAGCAGGACAAGGAGCACAAGGCCAACTGAGGGTCCATCGGAGTCTGGGGGGACAGGAGTATTCAGAACAGACAGAAAGAAGAAACTACCTCTCTTTGGTTGAAATTGATGTCATTGATGTCCTGGTTTGTTCAGTTTCATGATGACAATACTGTGTGGGGAGGCTGGTGGAGGAAGTTAAAAATTAGCCTCAGGCCTCTGAGTTTGGCTTTTGTGATTCCTGGTCCAGCCCCCTATGAAGACCAGGCCCAGCTGCTAGCCCTGAGGGGAGGCGTCCCAGAGAGCAGGAAGAGAATGTCCACCCCTGCAGTTAGAAGCCGATTTAATCACCAAGGTCCAGTGTTCTAAAGCCCTTTGATCAGGGTGGAATGTTTCATCAAGGTGCCAGAATCTCCACGGCTGTGCTCTCCAGTCAAGCTTGGACATGGTTCAACATAGGTGACATAGATGACTTGCTCTCAGGAAAGTGTGGCCACACACACTGGGTGGCTGCACAGAGCCAGAGAGTCACTCTGGTTCCTAAGCCCCAAGAGAACCTCTTATATAATCTTTTTAGAGATCTCATACGTCTGTTTACTACACTGTCCTACTTGACTGATTAGTAGACACCTTGGAAAACGTTACTCTGTGCAGGGTACAGATATTTTTTATCATCGATGCATTGATCAACCAGGCAATTTCTGATCATTTCTGTAATAGTGGATCTGACCTTGGCTAGAATCACAATCCTATTCTGTTTCTTTGGAAAAGTTACATCTAGCTTGTATCATATACACTGTTTGTACCTCTGTTTCAGGAACAAAATGTAACATTCCAAACAGATAATTGTAAGTCATTAGCTGAAACAGCTAAGGACAAGTGAAAGCACAAGTGTGCAGGGATTGCTGGCTTTTCTGTCCTGTACGGTTTACTGTGGCAGGGACACACTTGCCAGGGCCTCCCAGGATCCAGGGAACCTGGCACCATTCCCTGAGCAGGAGCAGCCCATTGTGTGAGCTAAATCAAGAGCCACCTGCCGTCTGAGGCTCTCCCTGCTGTCAGACACGATCTCTAGACCTCCTTACTAAGCAGGTGTCCCTCATTCTCTCTGGACCCAACCCATGTACAGTACGCAGCTCTACCACTCCTGCCTGTCTCGGCTCTGCAGTTGTGATCCTGGTCCCTAAAGCTTTGCTCTCCACTGGACATCTTCAAATTTCCATTTATTACAGAAATAATAAAATCCAGTGGCACAATAAAATCCCTCTTAGGACTGGCTTTGTCAGGGGACTGTGCTTCATCCAGCGTCCACAGAGGATCTCGGCTGAGAGGACTCCCTGGGTTGATCCTAGGAACACCCCTCCTCACTCCCCTCCCACTCCTTTGGCTGGAATGCAACCGCAGGGCCACATCTGGAGCAAAGGGCTGGGATATGTGGCCAGGTTTCTTCCAAGAAGAAGAGGAAAGAGGGTTAAGGAGCAGGCAGCCAATCTTTGTCGTTTTCCTAACTCATTTCATTTTTCTGATTTAACTCTAGCAAGTCCCCTCAAAGGAAACTGATTTAGGATTTTTCTGCTTTTAGTGTAAGAGAGAGGTAAAAGTAGTTCATAAGGTCAGAAAGGGAAACTAGCAGTTGGGAGCAGTGGCACCTGACTGTCTGCCCAGATACTTGGGAGCAGAGGTGGGATCGCGTGAAGCCAGGAGTTTGTGTCTAGCTTGGGCAACATGGCGAGACTCCATCTCATTAAAAAGAGGAATCTTAGACCAGACACTTGAACTAGGATTAAATCTAGCAAATATGAATGGGAGATTTAGGGTTAGGGTTAGGGACCCACTTCTGTTTCACTTGAATGGCCAGTAGGCGGAGACATTGAGACAGATTATAATAATGATCTTACTTGCCTGGGGCTTTATGGTATAATAGCTCCAGTCTATCTCAGTCCCATTCCACAGAAGGCCTTGCTAACCTCCTTCCCCATCACAAGCTCAGCCCCTCCTACAGGCAACACAATGTGAGTCTGGTTTGAAGTTTCTTTTGCTGTTCCAAGTCCTCTGGATGGCCCTGGGGCCCAACCAAGTTGTCTTAACTTTGCCAGTCCCTTCCTGGAGTTTGAGCCCTACTACTGTCATCTTGGCTGAGAATCCATAACCTGCTTCAGATTAACCTTTGCGTCTAGATCTGTGAAGCTACCTGAACTTGGCCATTGCTTGAAGACACCTATCACTGGGTCCCCACCCACCAGACATGGGTGACAACTGAGATCCAATCAAAGTTTGTCAGAACTTGGAGATAGGCCTGGTATGGTGGCTCATGCCTGTAATTCTAGCACTCTGGGAGGCCGAGGCAGGTGG
>NW_003852411.1:15090071-15097061 GCF_000181295.1 Otolemur garnettii
AAAAAAAAAAAAAAAAAAAACTTGGAGACACTGGCTGTGTATTAGCCTCCTGTGGGGTCAGCCTTGCCATTGGCTTTTTCATGTCTGGTTTACCCCCTTCTCTTGAACATTCTGTCCCTGAGATCATTAGCACCTCAGAGCTGGGTTCCTGTGAAGATTGGTCCAGAAGGTGTAAATCTTCTTCTCTTGGTAGGGGTTCCAGGGCTTGGGCTGGGAACAGAACGTCCCTTACCTGGAGCTGTGGGTGGCCATAAAAGCAAGGGTGCTTATAGAGCTGGGTCACGTGGAGAGCTGAGGGCCATGTGCTAGGGAAGACTGTTTAAATGGGTCTCCAAACAGAGGGGTGAAAGGCAGGGTCCCAGAGCCACTGTGGAGAGAGCCAGGGAGAAGAGAGGAAATGGATTCTAGCACAGGCGTGGGAGACTCTTACTGGAGATTGAGTTCTAGTGGGGAAATCTGGGTACATTCAGAGACTAAGCATTAGGCAGTATCCAGAGGGTTTGCTGTTCCTTCTGGTTTCATCACTGTGCTCTAGGGAAGGCTGTGGATTTTAATTTTTGTTGGCAAAGACCCTTCATAAACAGGTTGTCTGGTTTTCTGGAACCTGAATTCAATGGATTCCATGTTCCTCTCATGTTTAACGCCAACATATTTGGCTGCTCTGATTTAGTTTAGTTTTAACAAAGCTGAAAACCCAGATCCACTTTGATATGCTCAATGTAAAATTGGTTCTGTGTAGCTCTGAGCCCCACTGCCAATAAACCCTCTTTGCTGGTGTGAGTGAGGAGGGGTGCGGGCTCCTATTGGTGGCCGAAACTCAGCCAGCAGGTCTCTGATGCAGCTCTGGACGTTGTTGCTAGAAGCTTGGAGTCTTGCATCATTCTCCAGCCCTCCCAACAATTAAACGGCTCAGCATGGATTCCCTCTGCAACTGAGAACCTCACTGACGGAGTTGGCCCTGCATTCTAGGGGACTGCAGATCTTTGAAATTCCCACCTGTGCAGCAGTAACTTCTGGCTGGGACCCATGAGGACACGTCCAATAGAAATGTTGAGGACATCTGCGTGGTGACAACTCATGATTTTTTAGGGTTGGCAATTTAAACTAGGTGCCATGGGCAGCACCTGTGGCTCAGTGGGTAGGGCGCCAGCCCCATATACCAAGGGCAGTGGATTCAAGCCCGGCCCAACTGCAACAAAAAAAATAACTGGGTGTTGTGGCAGGTGCCTGTAGTCCCAGCTACTTGTAAGGCTGAGAGCAAGAGAATCACCTAAGCCCAGGAATTGGAGGTTACTGTGAGCTGTGTGATGCCACAGCACTCTACCAAGGGTGATAAAGTGCGACTCTGTCTCTACAAAATAAATAAATAAATAAAAATAAACTAGGGGCCATGAGGAAAAGGAGGCCTGATGCCTTTCTGTTTAAGTTCCTAGTGATTTTTTTTCTTTTCCAAGAAACCTGGCTGGTTTTCTATAGCTAAACCCTGGAAAGGTTACTCTTTACTGCCTCGAGACACCTCGGTAACCTTCTCCTCCCAACAGCGGACAACTCGTTCCCCAGCCTTCCCCAGCTGCCCTGATCCCCTGTGCTCACTGTGACAAGCCAGCAGGAGACTGAACACCAATCCTCCACCGCAAACTTCTTCCTTAAGCTTCCAGCTCCTCCCTCCATGTGGCTCCGAGGTATTCCTGGGCCATATAACAGAGCCACACTTTGAGAACCCTCTGGAGCTCTGGGCTCCAACCTGAAGCTGAGGAAGAGGGGGGAAGTAACATTGTCGTCCTCTGGATGGCAATACTTGTGTGACAGTTGCCCTCTAGGGAAAGACAACTGGGATTGAATCAAATGCTGGAGCAAGCCCCAGTCATCTGCCGAGTCCCCTGAACACAAATGTTAATTTACATTTGCCCGTGCATGTGGGCCCTGCCGGTTCTCAGCCTCACTGCTCACTGGTAGCCTGGGCTCTGGGCCAGGCTAGCTCCTAGCTAGGTGCTCTAGTTCACCATGGGCTGGCTCTCAGGACACATGCTGAGCATTTACTATGTGTTATGCACTCTGTGAGTCACCAGGGGCAGAAAGATAGTAACTCACCGTTAATGTGGCTGACAGAGACATCAAATGACATTTTAGCACAATGCAGTCAGAGTGATGCTAGCAGTAGGCCCTGGAGGTGAGGCAGCTCAGAGGAGGGGCACAGCCTGGTTCTTGGGGCTGGATTGCTGCCAGGTTCCTTGGGACCTTATTCCTAACCTTGTGAGCTTCCCAGTACCCTAGTTCCTCTAGACCCAGGGCCTTCTCTAAATCCTGCACAGGAGCAAAGCAGGGCCATGTGACACATCAAACGCCAGGCTTATCCAGTCTGAGAAGGTGCAGGCTCTATCTAATCATCAGTGCATATGTCCCGGAGTGCTGGGCCCTGGGTGGGCAGTGTGCACCTGGCACGTCAGATAGCTCTTCCTTCCCGCAGGGAGAGTGCCCAGCCCAGCCCACAGGTGCCCTGCATCCCAGATCAGCCCTCTGTCCCCAGCCTGGCCTGTGCACCTTCACCTGGCCTTGCCACTGTGTGTGGCAGTTTGGACTGTACTTCAATCTGCACATCCTCTAAAACCATGAACAGGAAGGTGTTCTCTGAGCTGTTCGTGTGTGTCAAGCTGTTATTTCGCCTTTTAGAGTCTGGGCAGCTAACCTAGTCCTGTTCTCAGAGGCCCTGTGGGTTCCTACCTCAGGAAATAAGGGATATTTATAAATGTAACAACCCTTGGGTTTTGTATATGTGTCTCCCACAGATCTCAGTGCCCAAAGAATTGGAAAACAGGAGCCCCAGAAGTCCCCACGAAGGACACTTGGCAGCGCCCGTCTGGGTTCAGGGGAGACTCCTCTTGCCAACCACTTGGTCACCTTACCTGGCCTTCATCCTGTAGCACCTCTGGGACGTCCTACTTGGCCTTCACTTGACCCATCCCTCCCCTTCTGGGCATAGCTCCTGGCCTTCCTCAGTCTTGGCCCATGCAATCTGACCCCAGGTTGCTTCTCTCTTGACCTTCCCTCCTGGGCAGTCCCAGTGGGAGGCCAGGGTCCTCAGGGTCCTCCCTGCTCAGACCCTGGCCCCTGGCTGTTCTGAGCCCAGCTTCTCGCACCCCACCCCCCAGGCTGGTAACAGGCAGGCAAAGTCTCCCAGAGAAACATTTCTCTCCCTGGGCTCAGCTTTCTGAGTCCACCCTTTCTGAGGGCCAGCCCCATCCTTCACTGAGATGCTTTCTCTCTGACACCCAGCTAATATGAGGATCTTTGTCTACTCCCCTCCCCCATCCCCTATTCTTCCAGGAGGGACTATCCTGTTTTTCCTATTCCCTTGGGATCCCTGTGACAGCACTCCTCAGAGCTCATCCCCAGACATCCTCTCAGGAGAGTCCCCTGGTGAGCCCCATCCTGCCTGTCCAGGCTCCTCTGCTCCTTGGCCTGCATCCCCTCAGCTGGTCCACAGCTGGTTAATGCCCAACCAGGTGTGCAGGTTAGAAGCTAGGCCGGTGGCACCATTTCCTTGTGGAAGGGTGGGATGGCTCAGGCATAAGCAAACATTGGGCTGTCCCTTTGCTAAGGAGGGACTTTGGTGGCCCAGGAGAGGGGCTTGGGGCCTCCGTTCCTGATGCAGTGCTTTCCTGGTGGCCCTGCCAGTCTTCTCTCTTTCAGGTTTCTAGAGTCAATGGTTCACCTGCTGGGATCTGGGGAACCACTGTAATAAAGCAGCTAGCTTATGCAGGCATTTTGCATATTTATCTGCCCACACAAGTACCCTATGAGGTAGGCAGATACTACTGTTATTCCCATTTTACAGGCGAGGAAACTGTTCAACCTAGAGGTTAATAACTTTCTGAAATCATGCAGCTAGATGAGGGAGCCACAGCTATGTAGCCAGCAGGTTTAACCTCCACCCCAGACAGCCTCAGCCCAGGACACAGACCTGCCACCTTCCTTGCCTAAGCAGTAGAGGTGTGGACTGTCTGGATCATGGCTGTTTTGCCCATGATAGCATTCTTCACTTGACATTTGCAAAATTGGGATTAAGAAAGAGAAATAAATAGAGATGAGCCCTGAGGCCACAGGAGGGTGTCATGCCTAATGTAGACACACGGACTCTATCCTTCTTCTTGCTGGCCCCATAGCCCTGAGGTGAGGCCTACAGCAGCAACCTCAGGAAACACAGGCCTGCTGGAGCCTGGGGTATAATATCACCCCTGCCCCCAGTGTCAAACCCTGGGTCTTTGGCAAGTTTCTTTCCCTCTCTGAACTTGTTTTTTATTTTTGTAGAGACAGAGTCTTACTATATCGCCCTTGGTAGAATGCTGTGGCGTCACACAGCTCACAGCACCCTCCAACTCCTGGGCTTAAGCGATTCTTTTGCCTCAGCCTCTCAAGTAGCTGGGACTACAGGCACCTGCCCACAACGCCCAGCTATTTTTTTTTTGTTGCAGTTTGGCTGGGGCCGGGTTTGAACCCGCCACTCTCAGTATATGGGGCCAGTGCCCTACTCACTGAGCCACAGGCGCCACCCTGAACTTGTTTTTTTATCTGTAAAATGGGATAGTAATGAAGTACCTACCTCAGAGGGCCAAGTGTGTAAGGTGCAAAGTGCGTGCTCCATGTGGGCTGTAGCTGCTCCAGAGGCCCCTCATTCACAGGGACAGTGTCCTCCAGTCCTTACTCCTGAGCTAGGATCTCTGGTGCAGAAAGCTGGAAGTTTCGCTGAACAGAGATACTGGTGATTTCTTTGTTATGAAATAACTTAGGGGACCTGGAAAAATAGAGTTGGATCCCCACTTACGTTAATTAAATTGGTAATTTATTTTACCTGCTGCAAGGGCTGCTGCTCTGAGAGACAGTCAGCACCTGGTGAGAGTGTGAGTTACCTTTTATAGGCTTTGTGTAAGCATATTACAGAAGTGAAACGTGGCTGGTTAAGGGGGGTTACAACTCAGGTAGTCATAGATACAGCAATGGAACAATAATACAGTTTCAGTTGACAATGGACACATTTCATATCACAATGGTTATGGTTATACAACAGTAATTAATCACGTCTCAGTGAGTTTTCCACCATTGTTCATCTGCTGAGAACTTGGGGGTTTTGTGAAACGTGGGACTTTTTTTCCTTGTACCTGAAGCTTGTTCTTGGCAACCCTAGGGGGAAGAAGGGGGCCTGGGAACGTGGCTGGGAAGCATGTTCTCGGCCACCCTGAGGGGAGGAGGGACTTGCCTTGTTCCTGGAGTCGACTCTGGGGGGAGAAGGGAGGAGGAGGGAAATGGGCTGGAGAGGGCGAGGGGAACAGGTGAGGGTGGTGGTGGAGGGAATAGGTGAGGGCTGGGGAACAGGAGTGGGCAGGGGAAAGAGGGCTGGATTACAACAGTTATACATATTTGTAGTCCTCCCCACCCCCCACCACCAGGGCTCTGGACTAAGCTCAGAAACGTGTTGGGGTGGGAGTGGAAGGTGCAGAAGATTTAGGGGACACAAATAGACTCAGAGCATCCCATGAGACAGTATAGGGATGGGACTCCAGACTTGGGCCTGACTTCTGATGAAGGGAGACAACGTGGGGGCCCATGGTCCAGCCTAATTAACTGTAAAAGACCAAGAACAAAACAATCCCAGCTGCAGAAATCCAGCCCATACCCAAATGAGGAGGGGTCCTAACCATTTGTGGGTATGTTTGTCAGGGCCACCAAAGCAAGATACTGATATAAGCTTCTAAGACACCTGGCTACAGAAGAACCGGATCTATCTGGATCTAAGTGCCTCAAGCCAGAATAGACTCCCCCACTCTGACCTTACCCTTTTCCCTCATTATAACCTCATTTTAATGCTCAAAATCATGCCCAGGGGTGGGGATTTAACATGCTAATGAGACACTCGAGGCATGAAAGAGCCTGTGATTGCACTAGATAGGTGTAAGAAAACCCCTGCCTCTGCGTGCCACCGGGGATCTCCCACCTAACACTTCTAAAACTTTCCCTGACCTCTCCTGGGGGAGGCAGCCTGAGGAGTTCTCCTTTGTGTTGTCCCCCCTTGTGCTCAAGATTTGTTAAGATTCACGTAAGCCCAAGCTTTAAACACTTTTTCTTTTTTGGAGACAGATTTTCACTCTGTTGTCAGGCTAGAGTGCTATGGCATCAGCGTAACCACAAACTCCTGGGCTCAATCAATCAGCCTCCTGCCTCAGCCTTGAGCAGCTGGGACTATAGGTACCACCACAACACCTGGTTAATTTTCTATTTTTTAGTAGAGACGGGGGTCTCGCTCCTGCTCAGGCTGGTCTCGAACTCCTCAACTCATGCAACCCACCTGCCTCAGCCTCCCAGAGTGGTAGGATTACAGGTGTGAGCCACTGTGCCCCGGCCTCTCACCATCCTTTTGAGTCATTCATCTGAATACTTTGTGTGTGCATAATACACATGTTAAAAAAATTGGTTTTCTTCTTTTAATCTGTCTTTTTTCAGTCTAATTTCCAGAGCCACAATGAGAAGAACCTAGCAGTATAGAGGGAAAAATATTTTTTTTCTCCCATATAGCAGTTTCTTTTCTTTTCTTTCTTTCTTTTTTTTGGAGTCTCTCTCTTTGTCACGCTTGGTGGAGTGCTGTGACGTCATAGCTCACAGCAAACTCAAACTCCTGGGCTCAAGCAATTCTCTTGCCTCAGCCTCTTGAGTTACTGGGACAATAGGCACTTGCCACAACACCTGGCTATTTTTAGAGACAGAGGCCTCACACACTTGCTCACGTTGGTCTTGAATGTGAGCTCAGGCAATCCACCTGCCTCAGCCTCCCAGAGTGCTGGGATTATAGGTGTGAGCCACCGTGCTCAGTCCTAGAGCAGTTTCTTATGAAGATAAACATATATTCACCTTATCATATGACTTAGCAATCCCACTGCTAGACATTTACCCAAAGAGGTAAGAACATATGTCTACATAAAGGGATATTGGTAGGCCAGG
>NW_003852411.1:15097421-15099122 GCF_000181295.1 Otolemur garnettii
AAAAAAAAAAAAAAAAACCCAAAATAAAAATAGCTGGGCATTGTGACAGGCGCCTATAGTCCCAGCTACTAGGGAGATTGAGGCCAGAGAATCACTTCAACCCAAGAGTCTGAGGTTGCTGTGAGCACAGAACTCTACTGAGGGCAACAAGGCGCGACTCTGTATTTTAAAAAAAAAATGCATATTGGTGAATGTTCATAGCAACTTTATTCATAATGGCCCCAAACTGGACACAATGACCAATGCACCAGCAGGAGAATGAACAAACAATAGTATATTCACACAATGGAATACTACTCAGCAATTAAAAGGACTGAATTCTGATACATGCAGCAACATTGGCAAATCTCAGACATTACACCGAGTGCAATTTCATTCAAATGAAATTCTGGAAAACAAATCTATAGTGGCAGGAAACAGATCACTGGTTGCCTTAAGCTGGGGTCGGGGGACATTGACTGCACAAGTCAGGAGGGAACTTCCTGGGTGGTGGTGGACACACTGGTGTGTATATTTTGCAAAACTGATTGAACTATACATTGAAAGTCAGTCCATTGTATTATATGTAAACCTAAAAACATTTGAGTTCATTTAGACAATATAGATGTGTACTCTTTTTGCACCCTGGAATTTATAAAGTGCATCATATTCAGGACAAAGATTATTTGATTATTTCACTGACTCCTCATAATTCCATTGTAAAGTAGAGGTTAGTAGCCTTGTCTTGCAAATAAGGGGTCAGGGCTCAGAGAAAATTGCTCAAGCTGGCCACAGGGCTCCTTCCACTGTGCCAGCTCAGAGGGTTGGCTGGGGTGTTGCAGCCACAGTGCATGTCTCTAGCAAAGGCCCCAGACACTTGTTAGCAGCTCACCTCCTAGAAGAACCCCTGACAATTCTCAGGGATCCTGAGGTCATGTGCAAGTAATAAAGCAAGTGGGGAAATGCAGCTTCCACTTGAGGGATGAGGATCTGGTTAGTCTGGGAGAAAAGGTGGGAAATTGAAAGTTGTACGCCTGTAAGTGAGGGTTGACTGTAGCTGGGTGGAAATGGCATTTCGACTTTGGGGGAATGGAAAAAAATGCTACAGGGAGTTTCCTTGAAACATTTGGCTTCCTGTAGCTCATGCAAACCCCGTGTTTATTCCTGGGTCCCTTGGGAAGCCTGCCACTCCCTCATTCTGTTTCTTTGAACTTGCTTAGATTTCTTGGCACAGCTACCAATGAAACTCCAGTTCTGGGGCGGCAGCACTGGCCTCCCTCATCCTCATCATCAGCCCTGTGTGTCATGCCCAAGGCATCTAATTCTTTCATGTAGTCAAGGTCTCTATGTACCAGGTGGACCACTGTCTAGGAGCTAGGATCCAAAGAGAATCATAATAGCAACCACATAACCCCTGCCATTTACTGAGAGTGGTTTTGCTGTACTTGTGTGTGTATACTTGGAGTGAGTGCTTTGTAATGTGGGCACAGTCCCTGCTCTCCAGCTCACAGACCAGAGGAAGGGAATGAATTTGAACCTGAATTTGAACCTACTCCCTGGGGCAGTAACAAGAGCTGCCCCAAGGAGATGTTGTGCCTGGCTGGGGCGGGGATGCCTGCTCTTCAGAGGCTCTTGGGGGGAAGCCGGGGCTTACCAGGGCTCTTAACTCAAGAGACTTGAAGGAGAGGGGAGTGTCTGTGTGTGTGTGTGTGTGTGTGTGTG
>NW_003852411.1:15099177-15102123 GCF_000181295.1 Otolemur garnettii
AGAGGTGGTGAAGGGGAAAGAGAGAGAAGGAGAGGGAGAGTGGCCAAATGAAAAGGTCGCTAGCAGGGGTGATGTTTTCTAGGCCAAGACTGTCGGGTTCTCTTCTCTTCCCAGAGAGTGGTATTGAGAGGCCCTGGCACAGACAGATGCTGCCCCTGGGAGGAAGTCATCTGAGCCCATCACTGCACAATGCTGTGGCAGGACACCCAAGCATTCACAATTTGTTCCCTGTTTCTCTTTCACCTTCTCAGTCAGAGAGGCTGTTTGCCCTTCCCTCAGGGAAGGGTGTGGAGGGGTGAAGGGCAGAGAAAAAGACTCTCTGAGCTGTTTCTGAAAGTTTGGCTCTTAGGGGAATACAGAAAGCTCTGGGCATAAACAGGATTTTGCTGTTGCCAGAGGAGAGGAGAGAGAGAGAGAACACTGGGGAGCTGTTGGGCTCCCCAGAGAAAATGTCTTGGTCTTCATCCATGTGCTTAACTGGGGAGTCAGCACCTCCACCAGGGGAGGGGGCCTCTGACCTTGCTAGGCAGGACTTGTCGGGACCATCCTCCACACTCTCCTGCTTTTCTGTCCTGAATTCAGGGCTTGAATTGCTGCCCTGCTACTTATACGTGGTCTTGAGCAAGCTGTTTCATCTCTGAGCCACAGCTTTCTCCCCAGAGATGGGGAACAGCCTCTCCCTGGCCGGGCTGCTGTGGCCGGCACAGCTGGGCCACACCGCTGGCTTCTCTCTACAGCCCCCTTTCCTCTCCTCTCTGTCCCCAGCTCCTCTGGCTGTACTGGAGGAGGGGGTGTCTAGCCTGGCCCTGCTCTCTCCTGCACTCCCTATCCCCTGCTTCTAGCTCCAGGGACCGGCTCCTTCTGCCCCTCTCTGCCCAGTTATGACCCCATCTGAGTGGTCTTTCCCTAAGTTGCAGGAGAATGGGGATCTTTTCCGCTTTGTCCAGGCCGCAACCTCAGCACCTCGCCTGAAGGCTGACAGGCAGCAGGCACTGAGTATTTGTTTAGTAAAATCCATCAATTTGGGTGGCAACAAAACGGAAAGTGGAGAACCAGGTCAGGCGCAGCCTGTGCCAGAGGTGCTGAGGCTGGGGGCGTCCTGCGCAGGCCATGCTGTCCCCTGCGCTGCTGCTGGCCCTGGGCGCCGCAGGTGAGGCCTTCCAGGGAGGACTCGGCTCCCACAACCCCAGGGCTGGGTGCGGGGAGGGAGCCTCTCCTTGAGGCCCCTAGATTTCCAGGTTGGAAAGGAGACAAATGAGGGAAGAAAGGAAGTTATCCAACTGTGGGGACAGGGACCAGGAGAGAAATCTCAGCCCCCTGCCTGACATGCCGCCTCCCCTCCCCCATTGGCTGGCCCGGGACTTGGGGGGCTGGGAGTTGGGGTCCTGGGGCTCCCAGCCCGCAAGCACAGAGTCTTGCCTAGTAGGCACCGGCCAGAAATAGTCCGTGACTTCCCCGAGCTTACATTCTAGTGGGGGTTAGAGATGAGGAACACATTCATCAAGAAGATAAGGATAATTTCAGAATTCTGTGACAGATGCAATGAAGGTTGGTAAAGTGTCACAGGGAAAGTCTTTAGCAAGGCCCTGGGGCTGCAGGGTGGGGAGCGAAAGGAACGGGCCACCAGCAGGGGCACAGGCACTTGGCTGCCTGGAGAGGACAGTGATTTGGGCCAGTGCGGCGGGCAGGGGAAGAAAGTGAAGTTCATGGAGGCTCAGGCTGTAGAACCAACAGGGTTTGCTGTGTGACAGGTTGCCAGAAGGGGAGAAGGGAGCATGATAGGGGTGGGGGGACTCCCTCCCACCCCTAGGGAGCTGGGCAGGTGACACAACACCGCAGGGCTGGCAGTGTAGGTGAGACTCTGGGAGTCCTCACACAGTGTGCAAAGCTGGGTCAACAAGGATGGCTGGCTTCTTCAGACTGCTCCAGGACTGTTGCATCCTAGAGTCAGTTCAGTGGGCTACAGTCAGTCATTACAAACAAATTAAAAACAATTAAGCAATACTTTTCTAGCAATAGAAAGCATTCTGGTGGGTGTGAGTCCTTCACTAGTGGACACATGCGTTTTCAGTCTTTCTCTCTCTTGTTCGCCCCCCATCCCTCAGTGCACATCCTGCCACTTGGTATGGCTAGGTCTCCAATCCCATCTTCCGCTCCCAGGGCATCTGCCTTGAAACTCGTTCCTATGGCCTGAGACCCCCAAGATCTCATCACCAGCCCTTCATTCCTCTCTGCCCCTCTACAGGCAGGACCTGGGCAGAGCAGAGTAGCCCTGGACCAGCTCTCTGTTTGCTGGGACCCCAAAAGGGAATGGCATCAAGGAAGTAAGGGCCTGGGGTGGGTCCCTGGGGGAAGTTTGACCTGCTCATTGGTTCCTTCCTTCTTTTCTTGCTCCCTCCCCCTTCCTTTCCTTCTTCCCCCCTCCCCCTTCCTTTCCTTCTTCCCCCCTCCCCCTTTTCTGTTTCCTCCCTCCTTCCTTTTTCTTCCCTCCCTTCCCTTCTTTCCTTCCTTTTCAATGTATTGAGCCCCTTTAGTGTGCCCAGCGTTGTGCTGGCACTAGGAATATAATGATGAGCAAGTCTTGTTCTTCACTCCCAGGTTGCCTAGATCAGAGGGTAGAGAAAAGCAAAAAGCTCTTTTCCCTGGGAACTTTTCAACAATTCTGAGTCTGGTTCCTGCCACAGAAATTCAGAGTGGGCCTGGGCATGGGTATATTTGAAAAAATCCCTGGGTAATTCATGCCCAGTCTCGGTTACTGCCCAATGGAGGAGCAGTCCTATGCCATGACTAAGGGTTTTGAGCTGGGAGTCCACACAGGGATCTTGAAGCCTGGCTCTACTCCTTCACCCCAGGTGGCTTTGGCTATGTCACTTAACTCTGTGACTTGGTTTCCTCATTTGTAAAACAGGCAAGGTGATATCTTAGGGAGTTGTGGGAAGGATCCAG
>NW_003852411.1:15103026-15129266 GCF_000181295.1 Otolemur garnettii
GAGGAAAAAGTAAAACCTAGAAATTTCCACTATGTCCCCTCTTCTTGCCAATTCTGCATAGTGAGCTTTTAAAAATGTCAAATCACTTACCTTTTCTATATTTTTAAAATAAAAAAATTTTTTTTGAGACGGAGTCTTGTTCTGTCTCTCTGTCACCTCTGTGGGCTAGAGTGCCATGGCCTTAGCCTAGCTCACAGCAATCTTAAACTCCTGGGCTCAAACAATCTTCCTGCCTCAGCCTCCTGAGTAGCTGAGACTACAGGCACCCGCCATGACTCCCAGAGAATTTATAGTAGAGGGGGGTCTCAATCTTGCTCCGGCTGATCTAGATCTTACTCAGCCAGTGATCCTCTCCCCTTGGTCTTCTGGAGGATTACAGGCATGTCTCAGCTCACTTCCCTTGAACAAAGGAAAGGGCTCAGTAGGCCTCATGTAACCCTTAGGATCTCCTCCATCATTATTTTTTTTTGAGATAGAGTCTCACTATGTCGCCCTCGGTAGAGTGCAGTGGAATCACAGCTCACAGCAACCTCAAACTCTTGGGCTTAAGTGATTCTCTTGCCTCAGCCTCTCAAGCTGTAGCTGGGAGCTGGGACTACAGGTGCTCGCCACAACATCCAGCTATTTTTTGGTTGCAGTTGTTTAGCTGGCCTGGGCCAGGTTTGAACCTGCCACCCTACATGTATGTGGCTGGTGCCATAACCACTGTGCTATGGGGGCCAAGCCAGGATACCCTCCTTCTTGGGGCCAACCAGTCCCTGCCTAGTCTCCCTGGTCTTAGCTCCTATACCTTCCACCAGCCACCCTCTCTGCTTTCCCCTCCTCCCACCTTAGCCCTTTGCCCTGGCTCTGCTGGGGCAACTTTTTGCCTTTTTGCAAGGATGGCTCCTTATATTCTCTTCAACATAGATTCTGCTCATCTTATTTCTCCTATTTTCCTGGGGCATAGCATAGCATCTATAGCCACACAATAGGTACTTAACATATTTAATGACTAAACGGATAAAGGGATAAACAAGGCTGTCTACTGCTGAGCAAGGCTTCTTTCTCTCAACTTTAACTGGGAAGCTCCTGGTGCCTGCAGAGGATCCTGAGCGTGCCTACCCCCTGCCCATAATGTGTGGTCTGTTTGTTTTACAGACCCTGCCATTGGGCACCGCATCTCCACGGAGCCCTCTCTTAGCCCGACCACCTCTCCAGGTACACACCTACTCTACCTTCCCTTTTCTAGGAATGTGGCTTGTTTTGCCTGGGACTCATTTCCTAGGTCCAGCCGGCAAGATTACCATCCCTGAGTCCCTCTTTCCCCTCTATCCCTGCCTGGCTGTCCCACGGACCCCATGGAGAAGATGCTTTTGTTCATTCTGATGGGCCTAAAGAGGTAGGTGACTTGCTCTAACAAGTAGGTGGGTGAATGGTCTCAACCAGAGAATAGAACCAAAAGTGGACCCTGGGGGCTCTCCCTTTCAGGGGCTGCGGTACCTCTTCACATTCCAGGTCCCTGACCATCTGGAGAGGGAAATTTTTTTCTCTGAAATACTTCCCTCTGGAATTACTGTCCTGATATTAAAATTTTTTTTTCTTCCTATCTGGTTTGAGACAGTCTGTGACAAAGGAAATATAATCAATTAGTTGGCTTTGTAGAGTTGGTTTCCTGCATGGTGTGAAATAGGAAGCTGTTGAGTGAGAATAGTACAGACTTCCAAGGGAGACAAGCTTGTGTTTGAATCTCATCTTGCTACATAACACACTGAATTACCTGACAACATGGATAGTTCCTGTTGGAAGTCAGGGGTCCTGGTTCCCCAAGCCCCAGTTGACCTGGTTTGATTACTTGGCTGAGCTAGAAAGTTCAACCAATGCACAGTGGTAACTGAAAGTAAGAGCAAGTGGAAACTGAAAATAAAACTGAAGTGGCACAGGCTGTGCGGATAGAAAGTAAAAGTAGCCCACATAAGTTTCAGGGTAACAGATTTTATTTGGGAAGAATAAGAGGTTTATAGCACTTCCAAAGAGAAATGGAATTGGGTCCCTCTCACAAAGGAGTGAAGGCAAGAGACAAGAGGCCAATGCCAATGCAGCAGTATAAATACCCTTTCCATTTGAACATGGGTGCAAGTCTTTCATTGGCCTCTGTGCCTCCAGGCAATATTGGCCTTTCCTATTGGTCATTGGTTACCTAGGTTATTTCATACCGACATGGCATAGGGCCCTCCAGACTTCCTGGTTCAGCAGGCCAGGTTTTCCTCCCACTTCTCTTGAAGCCCTTTTCTTAGTGTCTTTTCTCAGTTTTTGTGTAAAATTGATGGTCAACAATGTGTTAAGATGTTAGAAGCTCTAAGTGATTGTATATTATAAGCAGCTGAGAGATGAGGAGGGGAGAAAAAATAAAACAGGCTGAATTTGGGGCAACTGGGAATTGAGACTGGGAGAAATGAATCAGGGAACTGCTGCTCTGTTAACACCTTGTTGGCCTGCAATTTTATCCAGAAACTATCCGTGTTACCAGGTAACTCCTGACTGGTCAGCAGTGTGTTAACATGGTGTGAGTTTAGGCAAGTCATCTCCTGAGGACCCCTGTCCTCATCTGTTAATAGTATCTACTTCTGGGCTGGAGCCTGTGGCTCAGAGGGTGGCTGGTTCAAGCCCCGTCCCAGCCAAAACTGTCAAAAAAAAAAAAAAAAAACTACTTCTCAGGACTACAGTGAGGGTTTTAAAAGATGACATAGGCCACATGCCTACCTCAGGGCTGAGACATACTGGATGTTTAATAAGGAGTAACTAAAAACAATCAGTTTAGATAGGGAAAACATAAAAGAAATAAGAGGCAAATCTCGATGGACTTAGAACAACAGGTGTGAGTCAGAGTTTGGGAGGCTATATTTGAATCTGAGGATGTGACTCCCAATTCTGCAAACAGGAATGTTTCCTTTATCCAGGCCTCCGGGATCAATACTTCAAATGGAGCCCCAGCTACTCACATTCTTTCCAAACGTCAACTGCTTAGAATCACAGGTGCATGGGCTTATGTGTTGCAGATGAGATGGGCCTGGCAAGAGGCAGAGTAGGTAGGGCCCAGCCCAGTCCAACCTCAGGCAGGGGCTAGAGGTAGGGGCTGTGGGAGGCCAGCGTCTTCAGAGCTGCACAGGAAGGCTCTGCTCTGCCTCCTGTCCACTGGGTCTGTTCCTTACTGGGCTCACCTCTTTTCCTTGGCTCTCCTGACGTAGTGAGCCTAGGGATGTCACACACTTCCTTTATTCTGCTCAGTGCTACAGGCCCATGAGAGCTAGGGTGGTGGGCACAGCCCCTGGAAATCATGATTGAGGGTGACTCCGAACCAGGATTGCTCTATCCCCCTCACAACCCCCTCCGAATTATAACCACCATTTTAAATGCTTTGTTTGCATGCACCATTTATGCAAGTGCTGCACCATTTATGTTTGTAGTTTCATGTAATCTTGACTTTAGGTACTATTATTACCTCCATTGTACAGATGAAGAAGTTAAAATTTGTTAAGGTCACATACCTACCATAGCTACAAGAAGAGCTCTTAATCCCAGCTTTCCCTGTGATATCGCATCCATCCTCCCATCCCAGTATTTAGTCTGCCTCTAACTGTGTTTTTGATCAAACCAAACACCCAAGAACTGGGGACCAAGATCTGAGTGAGAACAGAACTTTGTCCTCAGGTATGATGAGGGCTGGGCTGTCAGAGAGCCAGGACCTCAGGCCTGTGTTCTCCATCTTCTTTGATCCCAGCTGTGGTTCAGATCGCTGGACGGACCTTCATGCGATTTGACCAACTAATGACGTGGTCCATGGCTCTGCTGTACTGCCGAAGCCACCAAACAGACCTGGCTGACCTGCAGATGGTGACTGATGAGGCAGGCAAGGAGGCCCTGGAGTCCATCATGAGTGAGACTGATGCCTGGATTGGCCTCTACTTCAATGCAAACTCTGGGTCTCTGAGCTGGTCCAGTGACTTGGGCACCAGGATCCCCTCCTGGCTGCAGATGCTGCCCAAGTTCAGGAGAGGACTGTGTGCAGTGCTCCACACCTACGCCGGCCTCTCCCCCCGAGTCTACTCTGTGGACTGCTCCTCTCTGCAGCCCTTCATCTGCTTCTACGGTGTGTGAAAGTATGCTCTTGCCCTTCATCTGCTTCTATGGTGTGTGACAGTATGCCCTTAGTCCATTCCACTAAGGACAGAATGAGCTGGGAAATGGGTTTCCTTGGCAGCCAGACATTGAGGATAGGCCTAAGGAAGAAGCACTTTCAGACTCTGAGGGTAAATGCATTATGGAACAGCCTCTGGAAACCCCCATAAACCTGTTAGAACTTTGTATTATTTTAATTCTGGGGATCTTTATAAAGAAGGGAATGGACTGTAACCTGCCTTAGGGCCCTAGCATTTAGTGACAACAAGTAGTTATTGGACAAATGAAGTTAAGAGCTGAGACTTTGGAAACAGACTTTACCACTTGCTAGAAATAAGGTGGGCAGCATCTCTGAGCTTCCCTTTCCTCATCTGGAAAATATATTTAACAAAATGAGGTTGATGACACCCACCTCAGAGGATGGCTTTGAAGGCTGAGTGAGAAAGTGAAGGTGAAGGACCTAGTAAGACCCTTGCATGGTGAACACCTAGCAGATAGTGTCTTGTGTCCTGGTTCTGGTCACTATGAATGCACAGGTGCCAGAGGCACACCTGGTTACCCCACATCGTGTGTATAATGTTTTCTGGGCAATGGGCCTCATTCTGCCCTGCCCTTTCCTTCTCTCCTCCCTTCCTCCTTTACCTCCCTTTCTCTCCTCCTCCATGCCAGTTTACCCTTTTAATGTGTATAGTATATTATACTTCCTAGCATGTTCACATGGTTGTTCAGCCATTACCACTATCTCATTTTAGGGCATTTTCATCACCCCCCAAAGAAATCCCTTACCTTTTAGCAGTCGCTTCCTACTCTCTGCCTGGCAACCTCTAGTCTGCTTTCTGCCTCTGTGGATTAGCTTGTTCTTGGCTGTTTCCTTTTGTGTTTTGGACTTCTTAAGAATCATTATTACTATCTGTAAAATAGCACTTTCACCCATGAAGAGCCATTGTGAGGAGTAGATGGTGAAAGTGGCCATCCTAGTGGCTGGCACATGGCAGATGTGCAATAATGGTGCCCTCCTGGGTTTGGTTATGTGATGCTGGCTGGGCCATCAGCTCCTGGCGTGACTTCCCTCAGGCCTGACAGCCCGTTAGGTTTTGACAGGCCCGTATATGCTGACCAGCCTCATGCTTGGTGTGTTTCCTTACAGACCCCTCCATTGGACATCGGGAGTCAGCAGCGCTGCCGCCAGTGTTTCCCACTTCCGCCTTAGAAGCTACTGTGAAAACAACTCCCAGGACAAGTATAGGTGCTTCGAGCCTGTTCTTGTCTGGATCTGGGGTCTTCAGGGGTAGAGGAGGTAGAGAGGGTGGCTTGCATGCAGCAGCCCAGGGTAGGCCCCAGGAGACCCTCCTAGATAGGGCCATGAGTGGCCAGAAAAGGAGAGCCAATTGGGTGGCAATTGAAGGCCACTTATGCAGAGGAGCATTTCCCTCTGCTCCTTACCTTGCAGAGCCAGCTGGGGGAAGGGGAAAGAGGACTCAGTTATTGTCAGCCTCCCTGTCCTTGAATTGGGCTATTGAACTTGCAGCTGCAAGGCTAGGAGACCCGTGAGCAGCTGTGCAGTTTTTCAGGTGAGATGATGAGGACCTGGCTTGGCAGACAGCAGATCATGGAGCCCTGCTCCCAAGGAAAAGCCACCAGAAAGGCCACCCAGGCTCAGCATGCAGAGAGGGAAGCTCCAGAGAGGAACCTGTCAAAAGTCCGTCTGATTGCAGGTCCTTTTGTGCTGAGAGAAGAATGAGTTGTTGGCGCTATGTGTAGAGGTGTGACCAGTAATGAGATAGTGTTCAAATAGCATTTCAAAATTCCTGAAACACCTTCACAGCTATTACCTCATTTTGCTTCCCAAGAGTTCTGATGCAAACTAGGATAATTGAGGGCAGAAATCAGTTTTCCTGGACCCCTTACAGATTTTTTATCACACTAAGGTATTATTGCCTTTTTTGAGGACACAGAGAAGTTGGTAGATTTGATCAAGGTCAAACAGAACTTCATTAATTCACTCATTAAAAAATGTTAATGGAGGCCAGGACCAATGGCTCATGCCTGTAATCCCAGCACTCTATGTGGTCAAGGTGGGCAGATTGGTTAGCTCTGGAATTCAAGACCAGTCTGAGCAACAGCACAGGTGAGACCCTGTCTCTACCAAAAACAGGAAAAACTGAGCTAAGAGGATTGCTTGGATTCAAGAATTTGAGGTTGCTGTGAGCTATGATGATGCCATGGCACTCTACCACGTAGACAGAGACTGTCTCTCTCTACCCTCCCCCCCCCCCCCAAAAAAAAAGGTTGATGAAATGTCATGCTATCTGAGGCTTCCAGGATTCTGGAGACATGAAGAAAAGGCAGGGCTTATTCTGAAGGAGCTCATAGCCAGCTAGGAGAGTGGTGCTTAGGGCATACAGACAGGGGAGTATCCTCACCCCAGTAACTATCAAGAGGATTTCCTGGAGGAAGTGATTTTGTAACTATTTTGAAGGAGGAGGAAGATTCAGCAAAGCAGAGCAGAGGCGGGTGGAGGACTGGTAGAAAGAGCTGCAGGTGGGGTGGGGAAGTCAGCTCAGCCCCTCACCCCAAGGCAACAGCACCAGGGTTGGTAACTGGGTAGTCTGATTTAGTTCAGGAGCTAGGTGACAGCCTGTCTTCTCCTTCCCATCTAAGGTCTAACCTAGCACCTGCCTGGCTACCCCAGGCCCACTGGTAGGTTCAGGAGGCCCTCCCTATTCACTCCTCAGCAACAGGTGTGCACGGCCCAGGGCCCAGGAAGTCCTGCATGGCACCACCGCAGGCCAGGGGGCTGGGAGGGTCTCAGAGCAGTGAGCCCCGTGTAAGTGTTCTCTTCTATTGTAGGGACCAGTGCTGTCTCCACAGAGCTGGTGGAGCTCCGCTCAGGCACTCGCACTTCCACGTCGGCAGGTTCTGCGGCTTCTCAGCCCCAAGGGACAGTGGCACTGAGCCCTCTAACCAACCCCAGGCCCTCAGGGTACACTTTGATTTCCGAGGTATGGCTCAGGACCCTGTTGGTCACTGCCCAGAGTGTGTCCTTTAACCCTACATCCCTGGGAGGCACCTCAGTTCCCAAGGAACGGCCCTGGACCCTGCTGTTCCCTGCCCAGAGTGCGTCCTCTGACCCTACATCCCTAGGTTCCCTGGGGAAGGGCCTGAGGCACCCTGGCTCCTGGGGAAGGGCCTAAGACCCTGCTGGTCACTGCATGGAGTGTATCTTCTGACCCTTAGCCCTCAATATTCCCACCCAAGAGTCCCACTGGTTTGGTCCCTTGCAGAAACCTCTGTCACCCAGGAAGTGGCTGAGATTCTTCTGGCCTCAGCTTCCAGCCCTGCTACAGTATTTATGCCCTTAGGTGACTGAGTAACCCCTGGCAGGCACTTGACTCCGCAGGACACAGCAAAGAGCCCCTGGCTCAGCTCTACCAGTGAAGCCTCAGCTACCCCCAGGACAGCAGTGGCCCTTGGGCCCACCACTTCCAGCCAGTCCTGTGACTCCAAGGCCTGCCACAAGCTTGGGACCAAAGCAAGCATCTTGGACTCAGCCAATGCAGGGAGCCTTCCTGTACCCCAGAGAACATCTGTGCCCCCTGAGTCTGTGCCCCTGAGCCAGGGTGCCCACCTGGAGACAGGTGCCCTTCCATGTCGCTGGGGGCTGGGGACTTCAAGGAGACTAGGACTTCCATGCACACACTAGGAGCTGAGGGTGGGAGGTGGGGGAAGAGTGAGAGGTGAGGGTGTTTGTGTAGAGTTGGAGCCCACCACCCATGGCTGCATTCCAGCCCTCTACACAGGATCCTCTCTGGTTGGACCACCTTCCCTGAATAATTTAGAATGAAGACGGGGTGCAGTGGGGGAAATCTGGGGGAGAAAGAATCTATTTTGGCTGTAAGAGCAAGAGCCTGATAGCCAAGGGTTGGAATACTGGCTCCAGTACTGAACTGTGTGGCCTCACGCAAGGTTCCTAACCTCTCCGAACCTCCTTTTTCTCATCTCTCAGTGCCTGGCATCTGGCAGACACTCCAGAATAGTAGTTATTACTCTTTGAATCTTAGTTCACTAGTGACCTGTTCAGTGACTCATTCCTTCTCTTACTTCCCTCCTTAGCTTAATAGATGGAGCTGGCTTCATTCTCATTTTATGAATCATAAATGATTATAAATGATTAGAATAATGAAATATTTAGATTGCAGGATCACATTGGGAAGGGACTGCTTTATATTTCTTAATATCTCTCCCAGGCCATGGAGAATGGTGTTTTGCACGTCTGTAGATGATCTAATTCAACAGTCACTTCCCTAGTATCTGTTTTGGACAATGCATTGGATTAGAGACCACAAGATGAGCAAGACCTGTTTCTTGATTTTAAAAGAGCACAGTGTGATAGGGCCTAATAGAGACAATCTAGTGTTAGTTAGATTGAATAGCTTGACAAGTGCTGAGCCAGAAGTCTAATCAAGAGCTGTGGCAGAAGGGTGATTCATTCGCTGTGCCTGGAAGAGACCTCGGCCAAGCTGGAACAAAAAAATAGCTGGGCGTTGTGGTGGGAGCCTGTAGTCCCAGCTACTTGGGAGGCTGAGGCAAGAGAATCACTGAAGCCTAAGAGCTGGAGGTTGCTGTGAGCTGTGACGCCATAGCACTCTACTGAGGGTGACAAAGAGAGACTCTGTCTCTTAAAAAAAAAAAAAAGTGCATGGTTTGTTTGGGAATGACACAGTCTGATGTGACTGAGAAAGGGAATGGCAGGAGATGCAGAGAAAGAGGTACACAATGGGGCCAGAATCTGAAGGACCTGACCCTGCAGTCAGTGGAGCTGTCAGGGGTTTTCAGCAAGCAAACAAAATGCTTGGATCTGTAGTTTCCAGAAGCAAGATGGTATATATTAAAATGACATAGGACAATGCTTGTACAGGAGGCTAAATGAAAAAAAGCATGATCAACATATATGATGTGGTTACAACAATGTTGAAACATCAAATAATACTTAGGAACTAAAGATGGAAAATGTGTGGCAATGTTAACAGTGGTTATATTTCAGTAACGAAAATATGGATGTTTCCTCTCCTGTTTCTGAATTTTACACATTCATTAATTACATTACAGAAATTGATAATGCTTTGGGTGGGAAACTGGCCTTAGGAGGGACACTGACCAGGAGAGGACAGACAGGAAGTATGTATGTGGGGAAACACTATTTCACAGCCTAGGTGAGTGGAACTGAGGCCTATTCTGGAGGACTTGATTTTATATTGTTCACAAGTGACAGGAATTGAAAAAGATTACCAATGCCTTTTTTTTTTTTTTAAAGCTCAGTATTGTTCACTAAATCACAAACATGTACTTTTAAAGATTTACTTTTGCACTTAACCAGTGTGGCAAAGATTGGAAAGTGAGATACTGCTGATCTGAGTGTGGGAAAAACAGTGACCTCAGACATGGTCAGCATGTACAGTGGGGCCACCATTCTGGTGTCAGAATGTGTGTCAGTTTTGAAATGGGCATACCCTTTCACACAGAAATTCTACTCTTGGAAATTGACTAAGGAAATAATGGTACAAAATACTCACAGATATGTGCACCCTTCACATGCAGGGTTGTTCGTTTTGTCATGTCCATTGAAAGCAGATTTGTTAAATAAATTATGGTACATTCAATGAAATACTATGCAGCCTTTAAAGAGAATAGGTGGATTTTCACATATTCAAGTTAATAAATTCCAATGTGTGAAGGATATTTTATAGCAAACTTTACTTTTTTGAGACAGAGTTTCACTCGCTCTGGGTAGAGTGCCAGGGCATCAGCCTAGCTCATAGCAACCTCAAACTCTTGGGCTCAAGTGATCCTCTTGCCTCAGCCTCCTGAATAGTTGGGACTACACGTGCTTGCCACAAGGCCCAGCTAATTTTTTTCTTATTTTTAGTAGAGATGGGGTCTCACTCTTGCTCAGTTTGGTCTTGAACCCCTGCACTCAAGCAAACCACCTGCTTCTCCCTCCTAGAGTTCTGGGATTACAGGCGTTAGCAACCACATCAGGCCTTATAGCAAACTTTTAAGAAAGGTTTTCCCTGAGTTGGGGAAAGCATGATTTTCTTTAAATATTTTATAATAATATGCCAAGGTATAATAGGATTACTTCCATATTTGAAAAATAAAAAGATATCTGCAAGGCACTGACAGGATTTTGGTGACTGAACATGAGAGCAGGTGAAAGGGACTAAAAGATGGTTGGGGTCTCTGGCTAGAGGGTCTCAGGGCATGGCCACTGGTACAGGGGATGGGAGGATGTGAGGTATGGGAGTGGGGACAGCCTTGGTTTGAGGTGTTATCCCTTGAGGGAGATGTTGAGGGTCCTTGGGTGCCACAACAAGGGTCTCCGTGTAGCTGGCAGACAACCTAGAGAATCAGGCCTCAGTGTAGACTACTGGAAGAAAAATTTGGTACTGAGGACAAATTTCATTATGTTGCCCAAGCCCCATGATCCCTGATGCCAGGGGCAGTTTTTGAAAGATATTGGCATAGCATTCAAGGGCTGAGTACAAGAGCCTGTGGAGGTTGAGTTGAGGATTGGCAGTACCTCAGTTTCCCTCATGGATGGCTTCTGCAAAAACCATACATATAGCAGTGGCTGCACTTGCCTGCTCAGAGGCAGTCACCAATTCCAGGCTATCTTACTACTGGCTGGATTTCCAATAACTCTTATTTTCCCTTCCTGTAGCTGTAACCAGCCTAAGGAATGGCACTGATATAAAAAATACAGCTACTACTGCTAAGGCCCAACCTTTGAGCTCAGAGTCTAAAGAAAAAACATCAGCACCAAAATCAGGTAACTGCTTCTATTTACCAAATTCCTACTTTTACCAGTGGAGCAGTTAAATCTGCACAGTCAGTCCTTAGTACAGGGCATTTGAGACCTTTCTGTGAAAGACAGCATGAAATGCTGGGGACAGGGTTAGGAATGAAGATGAGGATCCAGTCTAAGCTTCATGACTATTATGAAAGCTTAGGGGGCAAATTTCTGAATCTCTATTTGTCACATGCAAAAGGGGTATAGTAAAAACTACTCCCCCATCACAGGGTTGTCATGAGTACCCAGTGAGATAATTGTACAAAGATGCTTTATAAACTATAAAATGCTATGCAAATCTAAAGTAGTCCTATAATGAGGTTGTAGTTTCTGTGATGAAGCGGCTCATGGCTGGAAAAGGAGCTTATTTATATGTCCAGAGAACCTGTTTAGAGTTTTCTGGGAGAAAAGAGCCCAAAGAGAGGTGACTATTTCCAGCATGCTATGGAGTATCTACTTTCTAGATTAAAAAGGAGAAAAATACTGAGGAAGTAGAAAACAACTGCCTGATGAATGGCTATGGGAGAACCAGCATTATCTCAGAACGCAGGACTTTTCTTTTGCAGCCACTAATTGGTTGGTCCTGTTCAGTTTCTTTTGAAATCCTGTCTCCATGTAGTATTTATGGTGTGCAGTGGGTACTCTCAACTGCTAAGAACTTGACGTTCTCAAATGGCAAGAGGATAATTTCCCCCTGAACCAGGTAGCATTTTCTTTTTCAGGATACTCTTTTGGAATCCTGAAAGCCGATTTTATCATCCCAACTCAGATGGACCCAGAAGAGATGAAAGACCAATTTTTGAGAGAGGTAAGACTTCTGCCCATTTTGAATTTTTATCAGTCAGATGACTTGACACGGCAATTATCAAAACCAACATGAGAGAATAACTTTGGGAAATTACTTCATTTTGTTTTTATTGCCACCACTGTGGCTTATGGGTGAAAGGTTAGTTATATGCTAGGATCTTTTTCTTACCCTCTTCAACATTTTGCCCTAAGCTTTTTTTTTTTTTTTGGCCAGGGCTGGGTTTGAACCCACGACCTCCGGCATATGGGGCTGGTGCCCTATTCCTTTGAGCCATAGGTGCTGCCCTTTGCTCTGCTTTAAAAAAATTTTTAAAATCAAGACAGCATAGTCAGAAGGATCTGAGTTTGGATCTTGGCTTTGCACTTACTCATTGTGTAGACTAGCCAAGTAACTTAGTCCTTCTGAGTCTAATTTTCCTCATGAAATAGAAAGAATAATAATAGTATCTAACTCATATGGGTTAGTGTCATATGATTGAATGATAAATTCCATGTAAAGTGCCTAGCAAATTGTCTGATATGGTACTCAATAAACATTAGCTGTTCTTATTTGAACACTGTTATTGTAGTGTTCTGAATATACATTTATTCCAGACTTGTTTTTTATTGGTCCTTTTAAAGTTTTATGCCATGGGAGATTTTAAAGAGGAAGAATTTTTCCTAAATATTGAGAGAAACGCCTCAAGCTAATTTTTGAACATGGCTTACAGGGGCATTTGTCAGTTATCAGATAATAATCACAGGATGTCAAAGGTACAGAGTATCCTACAGACCATCTAACAAAAATCATTTTACAGATAATGAAACAGATTGGCATTTACCTCATTGCAATTTATTCAAAAACCAAACAATATTGCCCAAGCAATTCATTCTAGAAATTCACAAAATCAAGTTTCTAGAAGGAGACCAGGATTGTGTGTATATATAATACACACACACACACACACACACACACACATATTTTGCTAAAAGAAGAAAGGTAGTATATAATTAAAAAATTATATGAAAATATAGAATCTGCTGTAATTTGGCTGGGGGCAGTGGCTCACACCTGTAATTCTAGCTCTTTGGGAGGTCCAGGCGGGAGGATTGCTTGAGCTCAGGAGTTCGAGACCAGCCTGAGCAAGAGTGAGACCCCATCTCTAAAAATAGCTGGGCCTGTGCCCATCGACTCATGAATGGATTAACAAACTGTGGTAGATGTACACCATAGAATACTATGCAACCATAAAAAGATGGAGACTTCACATCTTTTATGTTTACCTGGATGGAGCTAGAACATATTCTTTTTAGTAAAGTATCTCAAGAAACGAAAAAAAAGTATCCAATGACTTAATACTACTATGAAATCAATATATAACCACCTACACACTCATATGAATGGCAAAACATAACTATAGTCCAGAAAGTAGAAGGGGAGAGGAGAGAGAGGGGAGGGGAGGGGGGATATGAGAGGAGGGAGGGTATCTGGGGGAATCTCACCTAATGTGCATGATGCAATGGTATGTTTCAAAACTATTAAGAAATGAGTATAATTGTGATGGATCTGTTCCTTAGTTCAATGTAAGAATTTTACATTGTATATTGAAGCAGTACCCTGAACCCCATAAATGCATCAATGTACAAAGTTATGATTTAATAAAAAATAATTAAAAAAAATAGCTGGGTGTGGTGCTAGAGTAGAATTAACTGGCCACACCCGCATTTCCCCCACTTCAATACATCTCATGACTTCTTTCATAACAACTTTTTTTTGTATTAATATTTAGTGGCTTATATGTTTACTTCTTCTCCTAGACACCTTGGGAACAGTGGCAAGGTCTAGTTCATTTTCAAATTATCTGACACTAAGCACTATTCCAGGCACCTAGCACTAAAGACATATTTAATGAATAAACAAATAAAATTTGGTTTTGGGGCTCGGCACCCATAGCACAGTGGTTATGACTCCAGCCACATATACCGAGGCTGGCAGGTTCAAACCCAGGCCTAGGTCAGCTAAACAACGACAACTGCAACAAAAAATAGCCGGGAGTTGTGGCAGGTGCCTAAGTCCCAGCTACTTGGCAGGCTGAGGCAAGAGAGTCACTTAAGCCCAAGAGTTGGAGGTTGCTGTGAGCTGTGATGCCATGGCACCCTACTGAGGGTGACATAGTGAAACTCTGTCTCGAAAAAAGGAAAACAAAATTTGGTTTTGGCAGAAAAGAAAAATAGCTGGGCACTGCGGTGGGCACCTGTATTAGCTACTTGGGAGGCTGTGGCAAGGGGATTGCTTGAGCCCCAGAGTTTGAGGTTGCTGTGGGCTCTGACGCCACCGCACTCTACTGAGGGTGACAAAGTAAAACTCTGTCTTTTTTTTTTAAAAAAAGAGTAAGCTGCAATTTCATAGAGTCAATTGAACCTTACAAAATGCTCATAATTTTGGAAGAGTCATTGTGAGGGGATTGGAGAGTTTGTAGTGTGTTTTGCTATTGAAGGAACAAGTGCAACTGACACAATTCTGTAACTGATAAATTTCAAGTAATAAAACTACAGTATTGAGTATATATCTACAAAAGTTAAGGACCTTTTCTTCTGGGTGGAGGGAAACTAAGAAAGTCTGAGTTCTAGTCTCTGTTTATTCCTTAAAAGTCAAAGGTAGATATTTGGTTCTAGCTTGGACCCTCTGGCATTCTTTGAAGAGTGTACTCATTTCAGCTTCTCAGACCAAACTGGAAGCCATCTACCTACCTTCTGTTTGTTTTGTTTATTTATTTGAGACAGAGTCTCACTTTGTCACTCTTGGTAGACTGCTGTGGTATAGCATAGATCACAGCAACCTCCAACTGTTGGGCTCAAGCGATTCTCTTGCTTCAGCCTCCGAAGTAGCTAGGACTATAGGCGCCTGCCAGCTATTTTTAGAAACAAGGTTTTGCTGTTGCTCAGGCTGGTCTTAAACTTGTGAGCTCAGGTAATCCACCCGCCTTGGCCTTCCAGAGTGCTAGGATTACAGGCGTGAGCCACTGCGCCCGGCCCTCTATCTTGTTTTAAATTGAACTCAATAGGGAAGGAAACAGGGGTTAAAATGGGGAATTTTGTCTTCTGGTCAGCTTTGTTGGAATGTATCTATTCCATAAATGGGATGACCACGTTAATGGAGAGAATTTCTACCTCATAGATTTTAAGGATGGGACAAGTGTATGTGTGGTAAGGCCAAATGTATAATGTTGGTTCTAGCAGCATTTTAAATTCCAAACAGAAGGTAAGGGAATACCTAAAGCCAACTTATCCAAGTTTCAGGAATGGGGACAGAAAAGATTTTAAAAGACACCCACTCACAGTGCTCAAGGTTTAATGTGGACTAGTGATTCTTAACCCTGGCTCTTCTGAATCCTCTGTCAAGGTTTAAAAAACAAACAAGCAAAAAATCCTCCCTACCCCCAACAACAGCCTTGCCCTAATCCTCAGAAAGATTCTATTTAATTTTTCAGTAGTGGAGCTCAGGAGGCATGACTACTTTGGGGAAAAAAAAAATATTCCCCAGTGATTCTGAAGAATAGTTAGGGTTAGGAACCACTGATTTAGTCATCTGCTTTAGTCTTCTTTGTTATTAAACGTTTTTTTTTGCTAACAAAATTGATTACATATTTTCCTATTGGTGAAGATGCTAGTGACAAGTCAGGCAGCTAGATGGGGGCTAAAAATAATTGAAAGGCCATGGATATACATAAAACGTATAAGGGCAGGTAGTTCAGGGTTGAGAGAACTATAAGGTAACAAGATAGCATCAATAATTCCTCTCTTTTTGATGTTTCAGATCTATGACGTCTTAAAGCTTACTTTAGGTCATGAGCAATTCACACTGACGTGGATCAGCTTTGAAGTGAACAACAAGTCGCACACACCTATTGATCTGTAGTTTCCTTTTCGTGTAATCTTCTTGGGATTTTGAGTGAATTTTAGCTTTTTTAGTTCCTATTAGAGCAGGATTACAAAGAATTTGAGATATACCCTGAGCCACAGACCTGCAACTAACACAAAAGAAAACTTTGGATTATATAGAATGAAACGGATAAGCAGGAGAAGATGGGCATATTTGGTAATAATAACCTTGAGAATGACAAACAAGTTTGGAATTTAATAGAAAACCTCAACCAAACAACAAAAATCCTGAAAATAAACCCATTAATCTAACTGGGGGATTAAGAGAGGATCGTAGTGATCTAGGAAGCTAAGTGAGGCTACACTTCTAAATAATCCAGAGGAACGTTTCTTTACCAGTCCCAAGCTATTAAAGAGATTTTAATTTTTCAAAATGAGGAGCACTTTTAGAGTTTTATCACAATATAACATATATTAATGTTAGTTATCTGTCCTACTATTAAGGCTTATTTACTTGAAAGTTGGGAATTTCTAAGACACATTGGTCTCAGTATTAAAATATACAATCTTCAGAATAAAGATCTTGTGTACATTTTCTTTTCTTGTTTTTCTCCAAGTGTCCTAAGGACCCTGATACATGCTAGAAGACAGTAATATGTCAAATACAGTAGCAACTTCAGTCTGAAATGTTTAAAGTTAAAGTTTATTTGTATTCTTTGTAGGAATATCAATAAAAGACCTCAAACGTATCTATATCTGTACATGTACAAGAACCTTCAAAAATTATTCACAGAACAAAAATAAATCTTCTTTAGAACAAACCCAGGTAATGAAATGTGGATATGGATCTCACATATGGAACAATCTAAGTGCTACTAGCACAAAAATATGGCTTTAAAAATAAAATAAAATCTTGGGTATTGTTTTTCTAAGGTGTATTTCTCTTTCTTGAAATAAAAAATAAATTATTTAGAGCTATCATTGTAAAATAGTCATGTGTGTTAGCACACTCTTATTAAGGCCCTGGAGATGAAAAACAAAATCAAATTTAGAAGGTAAATTCCTCACAGGCGTGATTCAGGTTAATATGCTGCTGTCTGCTTAAGTTAATTTTAATATAACTAGGAAATGTCCAAGCACCAGTTAAAATTTAACCTAATTTACTATTTAACTTTTCTGCACGACAGTGGTCATCGAGTCAATTAATATTTAACCTTTCTGTGAAATGAGAATTGAAATTTTTCCCATGGAAGTTTGGAAATGACATACGCATACTTATACATAAATATCTGTACCCCCACACAGACAATGGAGATGATTTTCTGCAGAAATCTCTCTACAACAATAGGTAAATCCAGTTTTAAGAACAATGAGGGCATTAGAATGAAAAATAACAAATGAGTAGGAAATGTATGCTGAAATGAGCAAAAACTACCACCTTCCGTTCCTTGGGTGATTCACTGCATCTGCCAAGTGTCTCTCAGTTGGCTCCTCAAACACCTGAGGGTTAACTGATCAGGAAACAACCCTACTCTCTGATCATTGAGAGTCAACTTTCCTTCTGTGACTCCCCGTGGTATCAATAGACAATGTCACACCAAGTCAATTTCAAGTCATTTTAACTTATATATACATAGAAGACATATAGTACATTTTAAAGTGGATAGAGTAACTGTTATAAAATCTAACAAATGAGAGCATAAAATCTAAACAGCTCAAACGTTTGGGAATCTTGCTGAATAAAATGGATTATCATTAGAAAAAGGAACCTCTAGGAGCTGTGTGTTTGGTGTGGGTGTGCATGTACTGTGTATAGAAACTGCCTTTCTATGTATCTGTGTATTTTAAGAGTGGGAAAGGGATATAAATATTGTTTCCTTGAACTTTTGGACTACTGAGAAGATTGCTATGCATTAGTACCTTTCTGAACCACGTGTCTTTTTTAGGTTTTTTTTTATTCCTTATAAGATATTTATTCTATCTCATGCAAATTTCATCACTTTTGTCCTTCCTAAGTTTAAGAGGATTCATAATTGGGTCACGACAACAAGAATGCTTCTAGAATTAAAAATCACTCAAACATAAAAAGAGATTCTATTTAAAAATTTAACACCCCAACATTTCCTGCTTTTAATAAACTAATAAAATAAATCCTTTCAACTGACATATTGATAAAAAACAAAGTTCCCAAATTCTTGACCCCCAGGTAAGGGGCGGGAAGGCAACTATTTATTGCTGGGGCAAGAAGGGGATTTCACTACTATAGTTGAAAAAGGGAAGGGAATGAAGAAAAAAGCCTTTTTGGCTTTCTACAGTCTATAAGAGAAGGTGGCCTCTAACGGTGTAGCTGAAAAATGCACCAGGGCTTGTGCATGGGCTCTTGGCCCAGCTACCAGTCTAGCCTGGTGTTAAGCATGGGTGGGACCCAGGGTCAGATGGAGTAGAATGATGGGACTGAGGAAATCCTGAAGAAGGTTCCTTCTACAAGCTCAGTACTATAACCAGCCTTCTCAGGAACCCCAAACCAGAGATAACTAGAAGAACTAAACCTAGCAAGAAGACAGAACAAATTCTAATGCAAACTTACTTGACAATTGTCTTGCTCTGAGACTTCCAAAAAAGAACTCCGCTCCCAATCTGGTATAACTTTGAGGATACAATAAAAGCCAGTGGTATAGGAACCACTCACATAGATCCATAAACAAAGGCCATGGATAGACTAAGATCTACTTCTAAAGGCAAGCTCACTCATTCTCAAGGCCATATAGTTAATACTTATAGCAGCCTTAGTCAAAAATCTTACTTTTTCTTTCACTGTCCAATACCACCACAGAGAAAGGTGGAAGCAGACCAATCAAAGAACGCTAATTCTGACCAACTTGACACTAAGTGAAAAAAACAAAAAGCTACAGCAACACGATTACCTCATTTCACCACATTTCCCTTACACTGCCCTAGACCCAAACAGTATCTTGGTGATAATACTTAGAATATAGTAAGTACTCAAGTGCTTGTTATAGTTACCCAGTTATAATCTCCCCTCTGGCATAGCTTTTATTGCAGAGACTCAGGGAATATGATGACCTGATACTGCCATCTCCCATACTTTAAAAAAATCATTTGCAGTTAAGTTCTATAGATTACAGCATTCTCTTAAGAAATACAAAAATATTTGGATAGGAATAGAGTCAAAGGACAATCTAACATCTGGCAACAACTCTGAACTTTTAGCTTACTTCTAACACTTTTATTATTATTATTAATTTTTTTTCCATTCAAGATAATCTAAGAGTAGAGGGCTGCATAATTTGCCCAAATGTTTTGGGTATTTAATCTTCCAATGCAGACAGCCCCGCAGAGCTCCCACGATGCTTACAGGATATTTTGTATCTATCCAAAACACATTTGATTTTTTTGTATCTCCTCTCAGTTCCCACAATAGAAAATTTTATCAGCCCTCTCTAATCCACAAACAACACTTGAGAGCTTCTGAGCCAAAATGCAAGACATCACCTATGTTACACGCTTAAGGCCACTGAAAATGACAGTTCTTTTAGCAGGTTTTCTGTGGCACAATGGAAGGTTTTGCAAAGAATGAATTAAACACAGCTAGACCTGAGACTAGATCAAAGGGCAACTACTTAAGAATCGGGAACCTCTTTTTCCTATTAAAATAAGTGATTTTGATTTCAGTGTTGCCTCAGCTTGAAGGGAAGATGTAAGAATTTGTAAAACAACTACCAACAGTCAAGAAAAGATACAAGTGACAAAACAGCTTGGCACAAAGCCTGCAGATCAAATAAAAACAAGCAGAAGCTCCTATGTTAGATCTTTGTCTGGTAGAAAACAGGGACTCTTAAGAAAAAGACTGTTTAAAAGGTTGTGGGATATGGGGCCATGATTGCTGAAATATAAGTCAATGCAAACCTGAGTGAGGGCAGAGTTCAAGAGGTTGGAATGCAAGCCCAAGACTGGGTGAAAAGAAGGTCTGGCATCTGTCTGGGCTTCACTCAAAAGCGGGCACTATCCACATTCTCTTGTAAATATTCTGTTATATAGAAACACTCATTCCATGAACATGGCTCCCTCAGGTCTTTTTTTCCCTCTCCCTTTCCTTTAAAGAAAAAAAATTCCTTAATGTTTATAATTTAAAATAAACATCAACTCGAGAAACATTGTTACTGTCTCAATATAAAACAAACAACGGCTTAGATCTTGCTTAAAGAGATTCAAGACCCTTTTAACATTTTATCTGACAGCATAGAAGGCATGAGATTTTCCTATTTGTGCACTTATATGTACATTTGTGTGAATATATATGTATATATATTTGTATATGTAATATCTATTTAACATGTAACATTCCATATTTCTGGTAACCAAGGTTGCATTCAAGATGACATTTCACACCTTTGGAAAAAAGGAAATAAATAAGATTCCATGACTTTTCCTGTCCTATAACAAAGCTATGGTTGACAGATGTTGAAAGTAGGTCATTATTGCCAGATCTACCAGGAGGATGGGAATAACAATCGGAATGTACCATCTCGACACTTTGTTTTCATAATAATCACTTTTAAGAGAATGATGTCAGATTAGGATTTCCTTTCCAAATTTTACTGAGGAGATGGGGAAGAAGCAATTTAAAAGTTAAAGTCGGAGATAAAACTGCCCTGCCCGTAGATTTGCTAGTATACTGGATACAGCCTTATTCCAAACAAAAATTATAACTTAACGGAAAAAAATTTTTAATAGGAAATATTCAGAGATTCCTGTGATGGTATGGTTAGCCCTTTTCTGTATGGAAGAAAGGGTGTTTATTTCAGATGGCTTATGGACAGCATATTTGAATAACCTCTCCAGGAGAGAGTAAACCCTGTTAGTGATGATTGCTCCCACCATAGGGAGAAAAAAGCAGTGGATGTGTGAAGACGAAAATGTTATGTAGAGACACAAATATTTATAGTTTTGTAAACTCTAAAAGAGGAAAGAGAACATCCTTTATTACAACTGGAAGTTTTTAAAAAGCCCCCTATCTAAAACAGAAAATTCCTATCTGCTATAGATAGAGGAAATAAACATATTGACAGGAGTTTAATAGAAATCACTCCTAAAAGTCCAGCTTTGATACAACAGCTTTTATCTGTATTCTTTGAAATCATGAATCCCCAAATCAGATTACCTGTCTAACCAGAACCAGTCTTGGCTGACCAGTAGAATGAGTTATTGTTTTGTGTGGATCTCAGTATTTGTATGTTTTCCTAACATACAAAGGGGGGCCAGATAAGGTCTTTAAACTGGTATATGAATCCCTGAAAAATTCATTCTGACAAAATCCTATTGCATTCCATGTGCTTCTATCAGACAGACACTCTACCTACTGAACCCATAGGCTCATTTCTCACTCACACATACTGCCTACTTTTCCTCCTCTAACAACTGCAGTGCTTTCAACAAGAGACAAACAATAATAAAAATAGCAATAATCAAAAAGGTAATCTACATTATTAACTTCCTTTTGGTATATTACAGTGGTATTTTCTGTACATGGCCCAGAACTAAGTTCCCTATGTACATAGAGATGAGGCGGGAAAGCATCGACCTTGGAAGTCGTCGCCTTATGCCCTGAAAGACAAGGTTCCTTTTCTTCATTCAAGAGTTTCTTACCACATTGCCATTGTGAAGTAGCAACATTCTGTAAACCTGGAGGGGCTGGGTAAAGGACTGGGATAGGAGAGCAGGTCAGTTTCCTTCTGTCTCCTTCCATAGTCTGTTTGCAAAGCCCATCAGCAGCTGCTGTTTTTAAATTCACCATTCTCCGTGATGGAAAGCTTGGTGGGATTGGTGGGGGAGATGCCATTGCGGACCTGCATGCTGTACCGCTCCTTCACTTGGGTCAGTGCGCTCATCAGTCTGGTGTTGGCTGAATCCAGGGACACGATCCGCTTTTCCTACAACACACCAATCATGGCTTTATTCAGTCTATGTGCAGGGAATAATACTTTCTAGTTACTGGATGACTAGTTCAATACTTTCTCTCAAACAGCAGAATGCATGGTGCTTCCCAGACAAATGGAACGTCTCTGCCTCTTTCTGCATACTGGTCAGGTTCAGCTATCCCTGAGCCCAGTGGTCTCCATTTATTTTCTCTATTTTTTCTTTTCAGCATAGCAGGACTTGTTATTAACAATCTCTTAGGACATTAGGCTGGCATGTAAAAATGACACCATGTGTTAACTTCAAACTATGCAACAGAGGCGTCAAGCTGCCTTACTAAGTGCTTTTGGTCAAAATTGAAACATGAAAATTAGGTGGCAAAGAAAGAAGCACCAGAGGTTTCATTTCACAGAGGAGAAGTGCATGTGATCTATGGGTTCTTAGCCCCAAAAGAGGGGTCATCAGTCATACTGGTAAAGAATTCACATTGTGCTCAAAATTAAAACAATACATGGTGGCAGTTTAGAGTCACCAACAAGGTGAGGATGCAACAGCAAGAGGGGGGAAAAGCAGCCCAAAAGCTCAGACCAAGGAGTTATCTGAATAAGGGAAGGGAGATGTGACCAGAAGGGGGTTGCCATAAACATAACACATGAGAACAAACAGAGAACACAGGCTCCTAGACTCATTCCAGCTCAGAGTTACTCCAGGAAAGCTGCCCAGAAGGAGATTACTTTCATTTTACTTTTGAATCTTTGAAAAAAAAAATAATGCTTTAGAACCAATATTTGGAACCAAGGATTGTTGAATATACACACATACACACAAAACCAATGGGGAAAAAGGAGGGGGAAAAATTTAAAGGAAAGGACCATCTAATTTTTAAAAAAATCAATCAGGCTTGGCACCCGTAGCTCAGTGGTTACAGCACCAGCCACACTGCACTGGGGCTGGCGGGTTTGAACCCAGCCTGGGCCTGCTAAACAACAATGACAACTACAACAACAATGAAATAGCCGGGCGTTGTGGTGGGCACCTGTAGCCCCAGCTATTTGGGAGGCTGAAGCAAGATAATCACTTAAGCCCAAGAGTTTGAGGTAGCTATGAGCTGTGATGCCATGACACTCTACTGAGGGCAACATAGTGAGACTGTGTCTCAAAAAATAATAATAATAATAAATCGCTCCATCAAAACATTATCAGTCTCACAAAAATTCAGAGACATCCTAATCTTAGCTTCAGCATCTAGGTAAATCATTTCAGAATCTTTTCAACATGAATTCCATATTTTTCAGAAAAAAAGTTAATGCAGAGAGGGATAGTCTTTACCTACACCCATGAAATTAAAAAGAAAATAGCACATGTGGAACCACCCCAAAGCCAGAAGCTTTCCTACCCTAGGAGTTTTTGAATTTATCCCGGGAAAAGCATGGTACGGTTCAGTCATGGCAACGTTCAGAGGGGAAGCAGGAGGGCTGAGGGTTGGTGCTGCTCCTTGCCATTAAAGGAGAAGCTGTGCAGGGCTGCCTACTCTGTAGAGAGACACGTGCTGCCAGGAGCATGCAGAGTAAAGACCACTGCCCGGGGTTAAAATCTAAGTAAAACCCTATACAGAGGGTGCAAAAATATGTTATACACATTTTAAAAAGGAAAAACTGTATTAAAACTGTAATACTCAATATATCAGTAACAAAAGATGAATACAAGTCATATTTGAGCACCACTTGTAATACTCATGACTTGAATATTACAATTTTAATATAGTTTTTTCCTTTCTTAAAATGTGTACACATTTTTTAGCACCTTCTCTATAACCATGGCATCACATAATGCTTTCCTTTAATTGCTTACTTTTGGGGTGGGGGCAGGATCTATAGGCAGCAGTGCTGGTAGTCATGGTTTGAAAGTATGAATAAAACTCTAGCTCATGTTTGTTATTATCACTTAAAAAACAATCCTCCTTTCCCTGAAGAACTCATTTGGTAAGATATATAAAATCAGCATTAACTAACCACTAATATAGTGTAAGATGCTTTTTATCTTGGGAAAGTAATTCATTTCAAAGATAGGTGAAACTCAAAGAAATATCTGCAAGGCTTTTTAATAATAATAATATTTTGAAAAAATTATAGCCAATGGAGTTTACTGGGATAATAGGTATAGGTCTTTTAAAATCCAACAGGAATGGCCAGTGGTTACCAGAAAACAAGAGGTAGGAGCCAAACATGATATTGTCCTCAGAATGATCTCTAAATACAATAAGCAATAATTTCTTGAACAATTAAAGAAGAAAAGATATTTCCAAATTGGATAAATTATAAGGCTCTAATACTAATAAAAGCGGATTCTCCAGGGTTATCTAAATAAATACAGTCATTCACAAAAAACTAGTTGATTCTTGAAGTGTCAAAAAGAAGGCAATGAATGATTGTAATTGCTTATTGCCTACAAAGGTAACAACTAAAGCCAAGCAATCCCCTTACTAAACACTGAAAGTTTCCACATGCAAAAACTCCCTCTGTAATTTCCTTCCACTCTAACCTCTCAAACTAAAACAAAAATAAAAAAAAAAAATCAAATAGGGACTTTGAGAGTCAAGGTGTCAGATGCTCTGACATTTTGAATCTGCCTGGATTAGAAGGCAAAATGATGTAGTTTATGCCTGACAGGAAGGATTTCACGTGGGGAGTTGTAGGAGCTGGAATGTGTAGGAGGCCAGTGCACTGGACCAGGGCTGGGAACTGCTCAGCTACAGAATGGACGGGGTTTACTTGCCTTTTTGAATAATCTCATCTCCATTTATGACCTGTAATTTAACACAGTGGAGATATCACTTGTAACAGTAACTAGGCAGCTGCTTTGCTTCTCATAGGAGGAAGCCCTTCTCTGTTCTCCATTTGAGTCACATGGAGAGATCCAGGGAACCACAGGGTCTCCTCATGCTTGAGGGTGAAAGGTATAACATTCCCATGTCTGGGAATATTATAGGGATATTTAAGAAATGGTTCCTTAGTACCATGATTAGGATCCCCAAGTCCAAGCTACAATGTCCAGGATAGGTAATTCTGCTGCTCACCAATGGAGTGGTAATTCCTTCGTAGTAAGAAAGTGGCTGAGGCAGGCCTCTGCCTTGTAGTATGACATGACTCAAGGAGAGGGAAAAGTTTAATTCAGGGACAAACTTTTTCTGTGGGAACACAGGGCTGCTGAGAGAGATGAAAACCAGTTCACTGGGTTGTGGGTTAGTGTTTTGGGAACTTCAGTATAAGGAAAACAACTATATTCCTTAAAAAATATTTTTCTTACCAGTGGCACCAAGGCACATGTCACAGACATAAAAGTATGGGTTACCTCTATGGGAAGCTTTTACCCCCAAACATGTCTTCATTCTATTAAATGAGGCCAGAAGGGTTGCTCTGTTCCATCAATCACTTAAGATGTAAGATTTATCCTTACAAAAGAAAGGATCTGATATAAAAACTCACGAATCATCAAGGATGCCAAGGGATGTTCAAGTCTTTTGCTATAAGATCTTAACTTATCAGTAAGCCAGCCAACAGTTGGAATTGAGAAACCTTCCTTTTAAGAACATTATAATTATTTAAAAGTTATTTCTAGTGTTTATGATTTGTACTGTGAATGGTGCAGTGGTTTTCAAAATGTAGTCTAGGTATTCTTTAGGGAATCCACAGTGGGTCTCAAGCAGGATAATTTATTATATTAACCAACCCCAGTATGATTTGATCCATTAGTTGGAGTGGCTCTTGAATAATGATCAGTGGGAAGAGCTTGATGTCAGTCTGTGGAAGGTACTTTGGTCCATCAAAATAGTCCTGGGAACCAAACCATTTGAAAACCACTGCCTTGGAGTATGGACTCAAAGTATTAACCAGTGTAGCCAGACCACAGGTCTGACTCTTGATTGATACTTTTAGGATAATGTTTCTCTCATCCCTGCATATGACACCATCTTGGTTAAATGAGAGAATGTCCTTACTTTACAGAGCTTTAGAGCTCTGATGAATCAAGATTCCATCCCTGCCTGTGACTTCAGCTTTATATCCATATATAACCTTGCCCTAATGTCAAAATAGGGGTTATGGTAGAAACCTTCAGGAGGTAATGATGAGGCTTTCCCATCAGCCAGCGTGTACGGAGCCATGATTGTAGTACACGCAAGCTCCCTCTGCTTCAGATTGACAGTTTCAGAAAGACGGAAAGTATTAAAAAGGTTTAATTTCATTAGTACTAGTATCTCTCCTGGTGTGATTACTGATAGAATTCTCCCTGTTTTATACTGCTATACTGAAATTCTAAAAGTGACAACTTATCTACATTAGTTTTCCTGACTCAATTGCCTTCTTTATCCAAGGTGTTTCTCTTAAGCCTCTGGGATGAATTTTTATGGTAATGGCCTTGTCTTTATTACCCTTCCTTTATCCACCTAGAAAGATTTTTTTAAAAAGAACCAAGTAAGAGCCAGTAGACCTTTCTTCTGATTCTTAGCATATCCAAATATCAAAAAAACTATACAGCTGAAGGGCCCAAAACATCCTGGGAAGCTATGCTGATGAGAGAGCATCATGACTTACACCTGCCTTCCAAGTCTACTGTGTTTGAAGGAGTA
>NW_003852411.1:15129351-15133258 GCF_000181295.1 Otolemur garnettii
CTCAGGATGAGTCAGCTGCTATGCAGGACAGGCAGCGGCGGCAAAAACACCCAGCGGGCTGGATAAATGTCCTAGGCGGGCTGCATGTGGCCTGCTGGCCGTAGTTTGAGGATGCCTGAAGTAGAGGCTCATAACGGATTCTTTCCATGACAATGCTTTCAGCCTCATATTTAATTCCTTTGGAAAATAAACTCCACCCCCCACACTGACTCTATAAGGAAAGTAGACTGTTAGGTGGATGTTTAAGAATACTGGAGGCTTGAACATACACTGACTGGTATGTAGGATGGGAGTAGAACATCTATGCATAAAGTCCTTATTTTTCTTTCACAGCATAAGGATATGATAGGTTATTTAAAGTTGAAAAATGGTTCTTATATGTTTCTTTCACAGCATAAGGATACGATAGGTTATTTAAAGTTGAAAAATGCAAATCCAGCTGCATTGTCACTAGGGAGGTGATACATTTGGTGGTTAGGCTGGCCACTATCAAAACTGTATTTGCTTTTTCTTATTTGTTTCATTTTAAGAAATACAGCCATAGTTTGCATTGATAAAATGAAAAGAAGTTAGACACATTTCCTGACCCTGGATCTTGTTCTGATCATTGATGTGTCCCTGTGAGGTGCTCTTGGCAGCCAACATCTCATTGGTGTCACAGGTGTAAGGTATAGTGAGCAAAGGCCTAGGTTCGGATTTCATCAACCTCTTCTTTTTAAAAAAGTTTTATCAAAAGAGGCTCTCTAAAGCACAGCACCAACAAAGAGCAGCCAAGCACATTCCAAGCAACAATGCCAAACCCTGAACCCAGAGTAATAAGGAAAGATACCGTCTCATAAAATCTTGTCTTTCCCCTGCAATTCCATTACTGTCTGGGGCTAGTGGTTGATGATAGTGGACATGACTGACAAGTTCATGGACAGCCCAGCCAAACAATGGTCAGTGGAGGTCACAAGCCAGACACATGCAGTGCACTTTTCACAATTACCCTTCAGAGAATGGCCTCCTTTCCATAAGGAAAGGAGCAAACCCCATCATGCACTAGGTGGAGACTTATTAAGCAACTGCACTAAGCATGCTAATAGTCACCAGTGAAAGAAAGGAGAGTAATGGAGGACACATAGAAACTCATTTAATCTTCAAAGGTAATGCTAAGAACTTTTCAATGACTCATTTTCCCATATCTGACCTGGAGTTTGGAAGGACAGCAGTAAATAATAGTTATGACAAACAGTTGCCTTCTAGTAGATTCAGAGCCTGCTTACCTGTGCATCAATTATTTTCTGCTTTGCATCAATAACTGCTTGCATCTCAGCATGATCCTTCTTCAACTCTTCTTCCACAGCCATTAGCCTAGAATGTGGCAGGAAGGAGATATCAACATCTTCAAAGGGAAGGCTAGCTAATGTAGAAAACAAGAAACTCAAAACTTTTCATAGTTCAATTATCTCCACTCCTTCCTAGTAACAGACACACAATCACCTTTTCTGTCTTCTCTCCCACCTTGCATGTCGTACAGAGCTGATTTTTCTACCTGTGCCTGAATCCTGGGCATTTTCTTCTCCTTTGGAATAGTATTAATCATTTCCCTCTTCTCTGCTATGAGATCCCTCCTCTTCAGCACACCTTATTTTAATCTTAAAATATCAAACCAACCAAATAAAAACCAAACAACCCTCTCTTAATCTCAAGTCACCCCAGAACACACTGTCCTTTCTTCCTTTGCATAGCTAAGTTGCCTCAAAGAGTACTATACACTTAATAGGTCTAGTTTCTTTCTTATCCACCATTCATATCTTAAACCACTCACATTTAACTCTGCAACTCAAACACCTCTCAGTAAGATTGCCAATTATCTCCATACTACTAAAGCAATGAACCTTTCTGTTCTTCATTTATTTTACCTGTCCACAGGGTTAGATAATACTGAGGCACTGCAGTTATGAACATGTCATCTGGAATCTAAATTCCTGGGTTCAAATCTCAGTGAACCACTGACCTTGGCAAGTGATTTAATGAATTTGTTGCCTGTTTATTTATTTGTAAAATAATAATAATAATGATAATGCCTATGTAGAGGTCATGATAAAGAGCAAACAAATGGTTATTTGTAAAGTGCTTAGAAAAGTGCCTGGCCCATAGTGAGTAGAGTGTGTACGTGTTTGTTAAAATCAACTACTCTTTTAATCCCCCTCAGCAACTAGGGTACTCTTTCTTGGTACTCTGGCCTAACAGTTATCCAGTAAAACGCCTTTCATGTTTTCAGACTTGTTCTGAAAGAGTCAGTTAGTCTTGGGTATTGGATGTTCACATTTTGAAATTGCCCTCCTCCAAGATTCTCAAATGAATCATTGAGGTTTTATTTTTTCTGATTGTTTTTTCTAATTTTTATGGTTAAAGAAAAACAGACTACCATTCTTTTCTTTTCTTTTTTTTTTTATTGAATGGTAACTATGTACATTAATGCACTTCTAGGGTACAGTGTGGGGTTGTCACACACAATCCGAAATACTTCCATCAAACTGGTTAATGACTACCATTATTTTCATAGGAAGTGCCCTGGGTGTTTCTTACAATATTTAGGATTTTTTTGAGACAGAGTCTCAAGCTGTTGCCCTGAATAGAGTGCCATAGCGTCACAGCTCACAGCAATCTCAAACTCTTGGGCTTAAGTGATTCTCTTGCCTCAGCCTCCCAAGTAGCTGGGAGTGCAGGTGCCCGCCACAACGCCTGGCTATTTTTTGGTTGTAATTGTCATTGTTATTTGGCAGGCCTGGGCTGGACTGGAACCCACCAACTCTGGTGTGTGCGGCTAGTGCCCTAGCTGCTTGAGCTACAGGTGCTGAGCTAATATTTAGGATATTTTAAGAGATATTACAGTCATCACCTTTGTACTGAGTGCCACAGAGTACATACAAGGCTGAAAACAGCTTTGCTGTTTTTCCTTCTAGACTCTTCAGACCATCTCTGTACTTCCTTGTGCCCCCAACAGGCCCATGTCTGCCCTTGTGGCCCTCTCACCTGCTGATTATACTTTTCATCTGGCTGTCTTTCTCCTCCTGTTGCCTGCGCAGCCTCTCCTCGCTGTCCTCCAGCCTGGCCTTGTATTCCAGCAGCAGCTTCTGCATCTGCTGCTCCTGCACCAGCAACCGGCGTTCATATTCCTCCAGCCGCCGGCTGGACACTCTCAGGCGCTCCTTCAGTTTAGTAATTTCTTGTTCATACTTACAGCAGAGGAGACAAGGAGGGGAAAACAGAGTCACCTTGGTTTTAGAAATTAGTGATATACTTTTCTACAAAAGAAACTCTGAGCAGTGTAGCTAGATGCTGTCTGAGCTGCAAAATTATCACTTGGCATAAATGTTAATAGAGTTTTGCCTTCTTCCTAAAATCACATTTGAAATTCTAACTTGGCATTTCAGATTCTAAATATTTTATATTCTCCGCATTAAGTTACCACTGCTGCAAGCCACACCCAATCTGTGATGATATCAAATGTGAGAAGAAATAAAAAACAGATCAAGCACTTAAAAGCTTGACATATCACTTCAGTCAAAAACCAGTTGTCTATAAGAGAAAAAGATTCTGCATCATCACCTGTACTATAGGATTTCTGACATATCTTGGCTCATCAGATGCCCATTCTTTTGCATTATTATAATCAGCCTTTTGAGAACAAGTAACATTTCTATAACGTTAAGGCAGTACATCAATAAATAGAATTTATGGCAAGGTTATTGCTATTGTCTCCTTAACTATCAAAGTAAAATATTCAGGTCTCAAGCACTAAAAAGAATCCTACATGTCTCTAGGACTGATTAATAATCGCTTCTTAGCCAATTTTCATGTTGGGGCTTATCTGCCCAATGAGGGACTGCTTGCTGGAACATACATGTCTTTGTTCTCC
>NW_003852411.1:15133440-15136654 GCF_000181295.1 Otolemur garnettii
GACTGATTAATAATCGCTTCTTAGCCAATTTTCATGTTGGGGCTTATCTGCCCAATGAGGGACTGCTTGCTGGAACATACATGTCTTTGTTCTCCCCACGAAGCTTTAGATAAATTCAGTAATCCAATTAGTTAATGGTCCTTCCTTGAACTGTAGCTGCTATGAGGACACTGGAATGGTTCTCACCTCTCTAGGTGAGGTGAGAAGCCTAAGCTTTCTTTCTTTTCTTTTCTTTTTTTTTTGAGACAGAGCCTCAAGCTGTCCCCCTGGGTAGAGTGCCGTGGCATCACAGCTCACAGTAACCTCCAACTCCTGGGCTCAAGCGAGTCTCCTGCCTCCACCTCCCAAGTAGCTGGGACCACAGGTGCTCACCACAACGCCAGGCTATTTTTTTTTTTGGTTGCAGCCATTGTTGTTTGGTAGGCCTGGGCTGGATTCGAACCCACCACCTTAGGTGTATATGGCTGGCGCCTTAGCCACTTGAGCCACAGGCGCGGAGCTAGCCTAAGCTTTCTTATAGACAGTCTACTTACTTACAGTCATTAATAATTAATAAGTCCATATGGCACTTTGTAAAATGCAATTTATTTTCACATACTATGATCTCATTTAGTTAACAATCAAACTATGAGCTATGGTCCCCAAATCATGGTCCTATGCTACACTTGCAGTCTAGAAGGTCTAGATGAGTTTTCATGACAGGTTTGAAGAGGTAGACTGCATTAATATACATAGTGTAGGATCATGCTGATAAGTAAGAAGAAACTAACTGGTTGTCAGTCAGATGTGATAACGCTATACATGATGTCAAGGTTCTTGTTGATAATCCTTTTTTCCCTCATGTGAATGTTTCATAAGGAAAAAAAAAAGACAAAAAAAACCCAACCCAAACAATGGATAATGTGCTCTTAAGAATCATAGAGCCAGACTTTTTTTTTCCAGAAAAGGCAAAAACCCCAAACAGAACAAAACCAAATTGTTACCAAAATTTAGAAAGGAAGTCATCCTATGTTAATTTTGTCCTTAGCTGAAGACTAAAAACTAGTTTATGAAAACACTTAGTATTACCTACAATGATTAGAAATAAATAGCAGAGTATCTTCCTTCAGATTAGGGCATCTACATAAAAAAATTATAGCTAACCACCCTCCCAAGCTAGATGGACATTTTCCACATATGTTTACACACATATAGTACTGACCTATTTTACACTGCTATGTATGATGGTTACATAAGAGGAAGAGGTGAAGACAGAGGGCAGAAGGAGATCACATTCTTGGCTAGATAACACTTTCAGTGGCCTATACTTTGAGGGGCAATACAGACAGACTAGGTTCTACCTTCTCAGCATGCTTGGCTTCATCTTGATTTTGGTCAGTTTCTTCTACATCCTCTTCATATTGCCCATTGTTCAGAACCCAGGCTGCTGTCCTCTCTACTGGGGACATTGTGGCAGAGTCCACAGGTGATTGAACCTGCATCAGAAAGAGATATTAGTAATTCTCAAAACAGCTCACCACTTGATAGGTTTTCCAAAGAGAGCTATTCTTGGAAGACAACTGTGATCCCTCTGTTTTTAAATAAATACTCTCTGCTTTAAGCAATATTTTATCAATGACAATGCTAGGTGTAGGGAAAGAGAACACACATTTGTATAAACTGTTCTGCATAAACTATTCTGAATATAAATTTGTATATATCATAACCAAGAACCATCTTTTTTCTCCCTCTAAAGAAAGTAAAGGCTTTAAAATTGTCAATTTGCCTATTGGTCCAAATGTTCAAATGCTGGTAGGTACCAAATTATCTACTGAAATTAAGATGAGGATAGAAGGAGAGAAAAGAAAACATAACTTGATGGTTGACTGTTTAGGTGAGGAAATGTCAAGTTTAACTTAGAGATGAACAAAAATCATAATACTGATTAATGCTAAATAAACTCACAAGGTATCCATTTATATATCAGAATGACAAATATTTAGTTTTCACATTAAATATTTAGAGGAAGAGAAGAACAAGTGATATTGGTTATCTTTATAACCAATATAAAGAACACTGACTTCTTGATGGGCTAAGAATCACTCAGGAGTCCGTATTTTATACCAGAAAGTTTCTTGATGAATACGAAACCCTAACAATGGATACTAGATAGCCTACCTAAGTTAGGATAGCTAGATAAATTGTCCTTTTCCAATATAGATATACAAAGTGTTTAAGAATTCTGGCCTTCTGGTTGGGCACAGTGGCTCCTAGCACTCTGGGAGGCCGAGGTGGGTGGACTGCCTGAGCTCACAGGTTCAAGATCAGCCTGAGCAAGAACGAGACCCCATCTCTAAAACTAGCCGGGTATCGTAATGGGTGCCTATAGCCCCAGCTACTCGGGAGGCTGAGACAAAAGAATAGCTTGAGCTCAAGATTTGGAGGTTGCTGTGAGCTCTGATGCCACAGCACTCTACCGAGGGTGACAAAGTGAAACTCTGTCTCAAACCAAACCAAACCAACCAACCAACCAACCAAACAAACAAACAAAAAAACTATGGTTCAGTGGATTTATAAACAGATTATAGGTACATATCAACAAAAATGGCTTCATGCCTGAGAACAGATGTGTACAGTTTACATAAACAGACACACACACAAGTAATTGTGAATGAACTTCTAAAAATTCCTTCTATAAAGCCACATTCTCCACTGGATCAAGACACATGTAAACGTGTCTAAAAACCTCAGTAATCCTTAGTAGTTAAAAGTATATCTCTATTTCCACTATGGTATATAGGTGTGTTTCACACACTTTGAGTATCACTTTTATTTTTTTAAGTTTCAGATTAATGTGAAGGTACAAACAATTAGGTTACAATTATGTTTGCATTTGTCAGGTAGAGTCCTTGTAGTTGTGTCCCCCAACCAGAAGATGTGCCACATTGTGTATCACTTTTCTTATTTTTGTTATATCTACCTTAACTCTTTTTTTTTTTTTTGAGGTTTTGAAGAGTTTATTAAGCAGTTTCTTTACACTCTGTGACAGTCAGTTGAGGTGTCTAGATGTTAGACTCAAAGTATCTTCAGTTAATATGGAAATAAGGAGTGGCAATCTGATAGATTTTTCTCGTCACTAGTTTGTATGTCACAGGTTATTTATATATGAACTTCAACTTTCAGGGCCTCAGGATAAAGGTAATTGAAATTCTAGTGAATCTAAGTCAGAAAAATG
>NW_003852411.1:15136985-15159329 GCF_000181295.1 Otolemur garnettii
TCTTTTTAGTCCTCAATTTCTTTTTTTTTTATTAAATGATAACTGTGTACATTAATGTAATCATGGAGTACAGTGAGGTGTTTTCATATTTAATTAAATATTTTCATCAAACTGGTTAACATAGTCTTTATGTCATTTTCTTAGTTATTGTGTTAAGATGTTTATATTCTACTTTTAGAAAGAATCACTTGTACCCTTGTAAGACAAAGCATAGAGGTACCTTAACTCTTTTAAAACATTAGTTAGCTAAGCTCTTGTGCTAAGCAGTATCAGTAAAATTTTAAGTTTGTTGCTGTATATTTTTATAAATATTTTCTAATTATTAAAATCACTATATGATTAAGTAAAATTAAATTACAAGTTTAAATTAAATAAATTATAAGCCTTGTATACACATAAATAATTTTGAATATTACACTTTGGTAACACTGTTACCAATAGCATACAGTATCATTTATAAAAGGAAAATAATTACTATCCAACATCAAAAGTTATAAGAAACACATGAGACAGCATGTAAAAGCACTTTGTAAATTGGAAGGTACTTTACATACACAGGCACACACACATAACAGTTCTCCCCTTCATAGATTTTAAGAGTAGAGCACAATAGATTGTTTTGGTATTGGCAAAAACAAAACAGTAACAAGGGGTTTGGGTTTTTGTTTGGTGTATGTGTACCTGAAAGGCAAAAGAGTATAGCATTGAGTTTTAAAAAATTAATAGAAAGTCAATATTTAAAGGACATAAATGCTTTTTTAGTTTTATAATCTTTTCCCTTTAGCAAAAAGGGGTATAGGAAAGCTGTACTGAGAAACCAGGTTTTTCTATTCAATAGCAATTTGAGATAAAGAGGCTACTAAAACTAACAAGTACTTGACTGTTTGGAATTTATTACTTCAAGGCAGCTAATTCAATAGCTTTCTGGTTGACACAGTTACAAGATGTTGCCTGAATGTACTTTCTTTCCCTGTGATTTCCTATGGGTAACTATCTACCGGGTACCTATAAATGCACTGCAAACTTATGGTATCTTAAGAAAACCTGAATTGAGACTTCTGTTCTTAAGAGCATATTAAAAACAAAACTACCACCACAAAAGCACCTTTGAGTAATCTGGAATTTAACTGTTAGGTAAGAAGCTGTAAAAACAGGGATGGTTCATTCCACTGGCAATGGTATAGCTATAGAACATAACAGCCAACGAATTATAAGAAATTGCACAAAGAAAACAGGGCATGCCAGGTCTATTCATATTTTATTGGTTAAATCTTACTTTCAGCCACTTCCTAATATATACTAGTCCTTTGCCTGGCATACAGTAGGTGGTCAAAAATAACAAAATAAATAAAATTGACAAAGTGAATTTAATCAATCCTAACTATCCCTTCTATTCATAATTAAAATCTTTACAGAATTATAAAGAGACTAGAATGTTGAATAAATAAAAAATAGATATTGCACTAGATTAGGAGGAAATAGAGGTGATTTTTGTTTCAAAATTATTTTTGTTGAAATATGTTCTTTGTATGAAAAAACTATATACTACTTTTTATATTTTTCCTTTTGGTCTTATGTGTTTTGACTTTATTTTCCAATTAGATTGTCAATCTGATGGCATCATATCATATGAATGCAGTGATTTCTTTTGAACGATAGTGAGTAGTTCAGTACATAACAAATGCTCAATAAAATTTTATTCATATATTATTTTGGAGTCTTTTGGTTAAGTTGTTCAGATTCCAACTTACATAGCAACAACCTTAGGAAGAGAATTTATATCCACTGACTTTCAAAAGGATCATCAAGGAAAATGAAAAAGACAGAAGAAAAAAGAGCAGGAATTCCCATTAGAAGTATCATCCTTTTGAGTTATCAATATTTGAGGGGGTGTGTATGGAGGTGAGCTTGCTATTTTGCCCAAGCTGGTCTTAAACTCCTGGGCTCAAATGATCCTCTGGCCTCAGCCTCCTTGGGTAGCTGAGATGCGCCTAGTGAAAATATCTTCCTTTTGACATAAAGCTATATAGGTTTTCCCTGGAAAAAATAATATTGCTTTGGGACAAAAAAGTCTGATACAGCAGTTTCACTGATACTACAATTAGTCATAGCGTGACTTTGCTAAGAACAGGCCAGCTCCCTGTTCCTTGCTATTATTTACTGGATATAAACAAGACTCATTGGGTTTAGCTTCATTAGAGTCTGATATAGTCAGGTTCCCATAAATGAATAACACTTCTGCTGTTAACAGTAAGAAAAGCCTGATTAAATCAATAACTAAACTTTTAGAGTCCCTGAAGAGGTTGGTCAGGAGAAGACTCAACAAATCCAAATGTGAAAACTGCAAGGTCATACCAATAGGCTTGTCAAATGCTTATTTTAAAAGGTCTCTTCAATTCAAATTTCTAAGGTTAGGGAACATGCTGAATCTGAACAACTCATAAGTAAATAAAGTCTACTATTTATATAATAAAAAGCAAATAATACATAAAAAACAAAATAGGAAGACAAGTGAGAAAAAAATTCAAATACAAGCTGAAAAGAGTCAAAATATTAAAAGAATAGTTTCCTGAAAAAGAATTATTCTATAAATTATTTCACTAGGATTTTATTTTCTTCCTACTCACTAGATGGAGAAGACTGCACTCAGTTAGTTACATGTTCAACAACGGCTGCTCCTTTGTGCTAAGACACAAATGGAATTTATATGGGACAAAGCCACTGATAATTACAGCTGCCTACAGAAAAATTCCCACAAAGAAATCTTCTAGTTTTGGAGAGAGAAGAATTCCCCAACACAATTTGCAATTAAAATCTGTAAAGGAATTTGCCTAAAAAATGTGCTGATTATATAGAACTTCAGAGGTTTCATGGGAGTGAGATGAGAAAAGCAAGCAAGAAATGGAAAGAATAATAATAATTATAAAACCCCCTAACAACATAAGTTCAAAAGAATGAACCATCAGCGTAGAAAAAGCCAGTGTAGAAAATCCATAAACTTGAACAATCAAAAGATAGTGATTTATACTTCAACTGATACAATGGTAACAGTACCAACAAAGGCATAAATAAACATAGATATTCAAAGGTGTGATAGGACATCTCACTATGGCTGTGCCTCACACTTCATGTGAATATAATACAGATACTTCCCAACTCATTAATGGTTGTGGCACAAAAATTAATTTCTTTTTTTTGTTGCCCTTGGCAAAGGGCCATGGTGTCATAGTTCACAGCAACTTCAAACTCTTGGGCTCAAGCTATTTTCTTGCCTCAGTCTCCTGAGGAGCTGGGACTATAGGTGCCTGCCACAAGGCCTATTTTTTCAGAGATGGGGTCTTACTCTTGCTCAGGCTGGTCTCAAACTCCTGAGCTCAAGCAATATGCCTGCCTCAGACTCCCAGAGTGCTAAGAACACAGGCATTATCCACTGTACCTGACCCACAAAATTTTTATTTTTTATTTATTTATTTTTTGAGACATGAGAGTTTCACTCTGGAGGCCTGACTAGAGTGATGTGGCATTATAGCTCACAGCAACCTCAAGTTCTTGAGCTCAAGGTGATCCTCTTAGCTCAGTTTTTCTATTTTTTTGTAGAGAAAGGGTCTTGCTACTGCTCAGGCTGGTCTTGAACTCCGGAGCTCAAGCAATCTACCCACCTTGGCCTCCCAGAGTGCTAGGATTGCAGGCGTAAGCCAATGTGCCCAGTCCTAAAAATTAATTTTTAAATTAGTTGTTTGGACACTATGCATTCTCTACCTCTCCCTCTCATCCATCCAGGCAGTGTTCTATTCATAACTCACATAACACATACTATGTACTTGTGATAGGTATTATATTTTCCTATAGGAAAAATGTTATAAATGACAACCTGTTTCAGATGAGCACACAAAAGGCTCTTAATTATATAAACAATAAACAATAAGCCTAAGTCACGGGTCTTGGGAATTGAGGACTATCTGATACAGAAGCAAAAGAAAAAGGAAGAGAATTTTTATTTTCCTCTTCCCTACAGGGCTAGACCTAAGTAAACTTATGATAAGTAGGTGGAAGGTCCTTTCCCAGTCCTGTCTACTCTGCCAATCTGATGCTCTTCTCTACTTCCCATTTCATTGTCACTGCTTTCATGCTTCCTCCTAAAGCTGAGTCGATCCTTGCTTTCACACAGTATTCTATCTCTAAAATTGCTTACCTTTCTCTTCCCATGAAACATTTTAGTTTTCTGAAAGTAAAGCAATGTGGGGTAACTTACTCACAATGACATGTGAATGGTTGACAGCTTCTGAACACATACAAATTATATATATTTTTATATATACATAAATATTTAGATACAAATTTATATATTTATATACAAACATAAATATATATGTTTTGTGTATATGTTTATACATACACACAAAAGTATTTATATAAAAGACATCTAATATATACACAAAATGTATTTTTTCCTTTTCTTTAAATAAAATGCTTATTAAATCAAATGAATTGGTACAATTTTGGGAAATGTAACAAAATAAAAATAAAAAATTTGGGAATGAAGACAAATTTTATTTCTGAGGAAAGAATGACCAACTAGGAGGTTCAGCCCAGGATGTCTGCTCCTAGAGTCAGCTTAAGCTAGCCATGCTTTTCATTTCTTCTTTTATCTACTTATATATCCAAGATTTCTATAAATGGTCCAACTTAAAGACTATCAATATGGGGTCAAGGGGCTCTGATCATAGCAGACTGGAGGCAGAACTAGCCAAATCAGTAAAATTCAAACCATGCTATTACTAAAGAGATACATTAGAATTTTACTCCAGTCTCCCGGCCCAGTTATTTTGTTACATAGAAGGATTTTCTTTTAATCCCAATCTCCTTAGTACTTATAATTACATATCAAAACTTTCTAGGACAAAGCACATGGGCATGTACACACACCTGTCCCCCCCCCCAACGTTATTTGTTTCAAAGGGCAAAATATATATCAATGTCTCAAAATGTAATATGTAAGGAAGAAATGATTAAATTCTTGGTTAACCTTTTTATTTGTCGAGTTTGGAAATCTTATATTAACACTAGTTGGACATATTTTTTAAAAAAATTAATTGTTTTTTATTAAATCATAACTTTGTACATTGATGTATTTATGGGGTTCAGGGTACTGCTTCAGTATACAATATGAAATGTTTACATTGAACTAAGTAACACATCCATCACAATTATATTCATTTCTTAATAGTTTTGAAATGTACCATTGCATCACGTGGACCTGTCTTTATAAATAGAAATTTAAGGGAGTTGCAAATGTTTAAAGTACTTGTCAACCATCTCTCTTTCTTTTTAATTTTCTCTTTTACCTTGCCTGTACAAGTATTCAACTGTTTATTTTTCTAGCCATTTCCAGGTAAAGGCACACGGGACTTGGTATTAATATTTCCAGAATGAAAGATTGGGGGATAGGGTAGAAAGCAGTCACATTACGCTCTTGGCTCAGAATACAAAACTTTATTCTGGAAGATTAAGAAAAAAAGTAAGAAAGATTAATTTCCAGATTCCCCAAATCTAGCTGATTTGGCCTATAGATTTTTTTTTTAAAAATAGAGACAGAATCTTATTTTGTCGCCCTTGGTAGAGTGCATGGTGTCACAGCTCACAGTGACCTCCAGCTCTTGGGTTTAGGCAATTCTCTTGCCTCAGCCTCCCGGGTAGCTCGGACTATAGGCATCCGCCACAACACCCGGCTATTTTTTTGTTATAGTTTGGTCGGGGCCAGGTTCGAACATGTCACCCTCGTTATATGGGGCCGGCAGAGCCACAGGCACTGCCCTGGACTATAGATTTTGTAGTTTAAGTGTCTAATAATTCATTCAACATCACAGATTTGTTCTAAGTATACAATGAGGCAGATAGTTCTGCTACTCTAAAAAGAAGGTCTCTTGCCTGTTTTTGTTAAGAGTCTCCTAAGGATAATAGGTCAAAAACTAAGTTCTTGCTGTCTCACTTAGGCAGAAGATTTTTCACTTTTTTCACGTTTAAAGGTTACACAAAATAATTTTAAGTGGAAACCTTGTTAGCAATTGGATTTTCCAATGGTTTATGTAAAGAAAACCAAGGAAATGGACCAAGTAGAAGCCAGACCCTGCAGCACTCACCCTTACCTGCTGTGTCTGTTGTCGCTGGATTGCTCTCACTTTGGGAACAGGGCTCTCTCTGGAGGAAGAAGACTGCTGCCGAGACCGGCTTCCATTCTGCACGGGTTCGGCCACAAGGGCTGCGGATGCCACTGACATGCTCCCGGTGCTACGTAAGGAAGCACTGTGTGGCAGGGATGGTGGGGCTTTGGCTCGGGCACCTAACCCAGCCTGGTCCATTTTTCGGATTTGGGCCTGCCCAGTGCTATTTTGTCGTGGCAGAGCAAGAGGTATGTGTCTGTCGGGTACAGTGTGACGCCTGGAGAAGTCCTCACTCTGAGTACTACGTTTGGTGAAATCTTCCATGCTGCTATTGCTGGGTCCACTGAGCTTGAAGTCTTCACTGTTACTTTGGCTTCTGGAACTGGCAGTGCTTAGGTTCTCCAAACTGGAATCTACAGAGGCCTTTGGCATTGCTGGAATTGGATTATTGAGGTGATAGACAGGGTTCTGGAATGATAAGGGCTGAAGGCTGCCTGGCTGGTTCAAGGCTGGATGCAGGGGCCTTCTCACTTGGGGTGCGCTCTGGGGAGTGCTCTGAGTTTCTCGTAGTTGCTTGATGCTGGCCACCTGGGTTATGGAAAGCTGGCTTCCAGTTAGGCGCATAGGCACATCGAGCATGACAGATGCGTGCTCTACTTGAGCAGCGTGAGTGTCCTGAAGGTCCATGAGGGAGATGCTCCGACCATTAGGAAGGCTACTTTCCTTTTCATCCTTTTCAGAATAAGTCATGCTCTGGGAGGAGGCTTGCTGAACCAGCAGTAATGTCTTCCCTCTGAAATAGCTGTCTGTGTTGTCCTGGCTTGGAGATTTTAGTTTATGCAAATCACTGTGGAAAAGGAGAGAACTCTCAATTTCTCTTAAGATAAGTTATTTTAAATACAGTTAAGATTCCTCAGTTGAGGCATATGAAACTTTCTGAAGCTTTATCGGCTCAGTGTGGATGCTTAAACTTCTTCAGAAACTCAGATTACATTATTACAATTTTCACAATAAAATTCAGCATGTTTAGTTTTCCCTAAAGATGGATAATTAATACCTCATCATTTTCATCAGTTTTTACTAGAATTCCAATAATTTCCTACTTAGGTTTCAAATCTCCCAAAGTATTCCAAATCATATTCAACTGGGTCTTTCTAAATCTTCAAAAAGAGAAGCACTAAGGGTAAAACTAAAGGGTCCCTGGTAAAGACACAAATATTGCCAATCCAAAAAACAAAGTTTACATCAGCATTGTAGCTACCTGTCCAGCTGACATAGCCTGCTATAAAACCATCTTAACTGAAGTTCTCCAGAGTTTTCAGAGCTATCATGTATGAAAACAATTTCATAAAGCCCTTCGTTTTCTATTAAGCAAGCTATAGCTTTTAAAATATATTTGTTGAATATATTCTAACTCTATACTATCATTCTAGAAAATAAGTTATCCCAGATCTTAAGCATTATTATGACAAATTGGGTGTGCTCTCAGATCAGATGAGTCTTTTCAACTGCTCATGACTTTAAAGTTGTAAATTCAGTAAGTTAAATATATTTCTACCAAATTTAAATATTATCTCTCTCTGAGATAGTAGTTCAAACCCTCTTTTTCATACCTGTCAGTGGGGTCTTCAAATATTTTCTGCAGCCCAGAAGAGAGGCTTCCACTGACATTTGGACTGGAGTTATGCTCAGTGAAGCGTCTCAGTTGCTGCTGTATGGGCGTAGGATTAGTCAGAGACTTGGTAATGTCAGCAAGAACACGAGGGAGAGGCCCCAATTTTGCCACGGTTGCCTGTAGAAAGGAATTTTCACCCTAATTGGATAATAAGCATTTCGACATCCACCACAGATTTTTTTGGACAACGATGCCCGTGGAGGGGTGTATGTTGGAGGGAAGGGTAGGTGTTTGCATATGGGAGTGGCAGGTTCATAATGCATTGTTATGGAGCAGCGGAACCATGGCGTCGAGATGAATGGAGGAGGCGAAACAAGGTGCAGCAGACATCGAGGAAAGAAAGGAAATAGAAATTAGGATTATGCAAATAAAAATCAAAAGACATGCTTAAAACAACCAAACTATTGCCATTCCAACTAAATTAGGCATGCAAAGCAAACTAAATCTTTGGGAGGCTAGTAAATCAAGGTGGGGGAGGGTAGGGGAAGAACCAAACACCTTTTAACCAAAAAGAACTTCAAGACCACAGGATCAGCTAGTGTGACAAACTTCCAAAGAAAATGGATCATGTGAGAAAAGAAATACATGCCAACATACAAAAAGGTGCTGCATTCAGGCATTCAGAGCATGGCAGGGCACACAGTTGATACTGACATCCACTATCCCAGTCAATCTTGGGAACCTTGACCCATTGCCAACTGAGTTTCCATCAATAAGATCATTTTTTAAACAGCAAAGTTAGGCAAACTCTGTAAGTCTGAATGTACTCCTGGTTCCCAGGACCAAATACAAATTAAAAAGGAGAAAGTGTGTTTACACAGCAAAGCCTATTAAAAAGACTTTACTGCTGAATAAACCAGGCCTATTTCACAAGATCACTGTCTCTGCATCTCACTGATGCAGTTACTCAACAAAGAACAACTCTTCAGTACTTGTATAATCCATCTCAATCATTTTTTCCTTTAGGGAATTCTTAGCCTCAGGAGTCTTATCTGTTCCCTCAAATGTTACATAGTTTTACATGGCTACCTTTGGGTCTTTGTCTTTGCAACAATCAATAGACTCTTGTACTCTACTCGGATGGGTACAAAGGCCAGCTGAAGAATGCTATTACTTGCTCAACAATATTGAGGTCATGATTCATGTTACAGAAATTTATCCTCAGCATAGCTGAAAACTGAAATACAGCTAGCATTTTGAAAAGTGAAGAAGAGGTCCTTGAGAGTAAGGTATGATTTATAAGTATTTTAAACACCAGTGAACACACTACCATTCGTGATTCCTTGGGAAAATGGTCTTTGTTAATAGGTTTTATCCCCCTCTAAGGTATAGCATTTTCAGGAGTAGGAAAATGGAGGATAACAAATAAATCCTTATCATAGAAAGTTTGTCTTTTAAAGTTACTCTAACATATGACCACACATATTTATACTGTACCTGTGGCAAACAAAAACATCAATAAATAATTATTCTGATAAACCTAGCCAGAGTTCATTATATTACTTTCTACTACAAAATCTATTCTTTTCCATAAAATTCCAGAAGGATAAAAATGATTGGCATGGTATACATTTACATAGTAATCTGGTATATGATAAAATTCTTATTTTAGAGCCAGAAAACAAATGATTAAAAATGATAATTGTTTCCTGTATTCTTAATTCACATCTGTAGAGAAAGAAGACTGGATTTTCAAATCCCACATGACTCTTAGCACTAATAATTATATGAAAATCTCTTACACGGTAAAGAAATTTTTTTCATGTGTAAAGTTATTTAAACATTATACACTCAGTATTTTCCTAAGTCTGTACATTTGTTACAAATTACTATATGAGGTTTCATCTTATCCTATCACATACGAATGGGGCTGCAAAAACCAATATATTGTAGTTTCTAGATGAGTTTTCAGATATGTATTACATGTATATATATCAATTTATAGAAATACATCCCATTGATTCAGATAACTACTTAAAATATATATTAACAAATTCATTGTTTTCTAAAATTTCATGGTTGTAGATCACATACTCAGAAATGATAACCAATTACTACCAGACTTTTAGGGCAAAAGGTCACTTTCATTTTCCTTCTCAAAGGAGGAGTGAATGCTGTTTGTTCTGTACAAACTCTCCAGAATCCAGGTACATTAAAGTTCTCTATCTTGCACCAGCCTACTTTACCTTATCAAGTTGGGAAACTACTTCCCACAGTAAGGAATGCAAAACTGAAAGCTCTCGGCCCAGATCAATGTAGCCATCAAAGCCTGGGGTGTTTGAGATGGTGTCTGGATTAGAGATCTCCAAAAGAAAGCGCTTCATTCCACCCCATTCATGTTCTAAAAAATCATTCATGAATGCCATGTATTCCTCTTTGTTACCAAACCTGAAGTAAAGGGTGACAAAAATGAGAAAGAACATATTCAAGAAGAGAGAGATGATCATTTTGAGTTGACTTTACACAGAGCTTTAACTTTTATTTAAATCTCTTCATAATTAGCTCTTACTTACCTAACAAATGCTTGTCAGTGCAAAACCTCAACATTGCTAGCTTCTTCAAAGTCTCCCAAATATATTATACTCTTTTTCTTCTCCAAGCCTTTGCTCATGCTATTTATCCACTAAAAAAGATCTGATCTTTGCCTGTCTAGATTCTAGTTATCTTCAGGGCTTAGTTTAAGTCTATAAAATCTGTTCCAAAATAAACTAGAAATAATTTTCACCAGAATTAGATCAAATAGGGTAAATATGTCTATTTCTGCACTGGCTTATATATAAGGTACACAAAATTGAAATAGTAAACTTCTAAAAAGTCATTCTTTATACTAGAAAAGAACCTGTTTCATTAAAGTTCTAATTTTTTCTTTAATACACTGTTAATGAAAACTTGTATTTAAAGTCTCAATACTGAGGTTTAAATCTGCAATTTGCAATCAATTTTGCAAATGTGAATTCCTTCCCAGTCATTTCTTAAAATTACTTTCTATAAGTTATAAAAATAATACGAACTTAAGAATACTTTGAAAATAAGGAAAAGCAGAAGGAAAAAAATGTAGATGTCATACTCAACTACCAAAACATATCTGCTGTTAACATGGGCCTGCATTTCCTCCCCACTGCTATCTCTTAACTTTCTTTTGACAAATTTTAAACCTACAGAAAAGTTGACAGACTATACAAGGTGGCCATAAAGCACACTATTTTAAATTGCTCCTGAACTTTATGGCCACCCTGTATAATGAACACCTAAATGCCTTTTATCTACATGAACCTATTGCTAACATTTACCAACTTTGCTTTTACTTTCTCTATTTCCATATATATACTTTTCTTTGGGAATCATTTGAACTTCTAAATACCCATTTCTTCAGAACAAGGAATATGCCTTACATAACCAATGCCATTATCCCACTAAAACATTTAAAAATATTTTTCATGAATCATCTTATATACAGTCCATATTTAAGTTGCACCCACTGTCCCCAAAATTACTTTTATAGATTTTTTTTTGCCAATTTAAAATCCAAATAAGTTTCAAGTACTGCATTTAGTCTCGTTTAATCTGGAACAGTCCCCTTCCACCTTTTGCATTTGTCATAACATTATCTTTTTCAAAGTGGCCAGGACAGTTGTCTTATACAATATAACCATAGAATTTGTCTGACTGTTCTTCACCACATTTTTATACTTACAGATTTCTTTTTTTTTTTAATATTCAGCCCACGCATTTTTAAAGATTTCTGTGTTTTTATATTGCTAGGATAATAGCATATACACCAATTTGCAGCCCATCCTTTTTTCCTAAGGTATTTTTATTAGTATTTTCCATTTAATATAATTTTATCTTCATCATGTTCCATACAATTGGATATTCTTTGTAAACAATGTTTGTAATGTTTGCAAATATTCAACTGAATGCATGTACCATATGTTACTTAACCATTCCTCTACAAAGCAAAAACATGTATTTAAGTTGTTTATAATTTTTTGCTATTTTTATTAACACACCATTTTGAAAATCTGGTAACATGACTGACGAGGCAGTCCATCCCCACCCAAATTGCATACTTCAAGTATTTTGTTAAACAATGTGTTTTTAAAGTGATTATGACAGGACAGCATCACCTACTTAGCAAAGTTGGCCAGGTTCTGGATGACCTTGGCAATGAGAGTTAGAGTCCGAGATGTGCGGTCATCAGGATACTCCTGCATAAGGTTGAAAAGACTGGGAGACATAATGGCTGGGCACAGAAAACGGAGAAACAATGAGGCACTAATGAGCCTCTCACTGATGTCTTGCTTGCCACGATTCAGGCATTGCTGCTTCCACGATGCAAACACTTCTTTCAACTCACGAGGAAAAACACTAAGGAAGTAAAAATATACCAAAACTTTTAAATGTAAAAGTACTACAACCTGGGTTCAGTGCCTGTACCTCAGTGGCTAGGGCTCCAGGCACATACACTGGAGCTGGGGGTTCGAATCCAGCCTGGGCCTGCCAAACAATGTCAACAATTACAATGATAAAACAGCCAGGTGTTGTGGTGGGTGCCTGTAGGCCCAGCTACTTAGGAGGCTGAGACAAGAGAATCACTTAAGCCCAAGAGTTGGAGGTTGCTGTGAGCTGTGACTCCATAGTACTCTACCCAGGGCAATAGCTTGAAACTCTGTCTCACAAAAAAAAAAAAAAAAATAGTAATAATCCAAAGAACAAATGACCCCATCCGATCTACTGTATCTCTGCTCCAAAGCCAGGCTATGAGGAAGACCTAATAGAGATTTGGGGAAGAGGCTCTATCTGATTCATGGCTGAGAGCTGGTGGAAAATTTGCAGAAGGCAAGGCTGTAAACTCAAAGTTACAAAACTCTGGATTGGTTTAAATTTAGTTTTACAAAGTGAGAAAATGGCATGAGGTCCCTGATTAAATCATCTGGCTTAACATAGTTTACCACAATCTGGTGAACATAAAGGCCATTCCCAAATCTCACCAACTGTTGGGGTTAGAGAGATTATCAAAATTCATGAACACATCTGTTCAACAATAGTAAATATTTTATAAAGTAAGAAAAATACTTTTAGTATTAGTTTGGTATTAGAGGCTATAGTACTAATACTCCAGGGAATGATTATATTTACATATGGCTTATGAAGATTTCAATTTTAGATAGGACTGTATTAGAGAAATGTTCAATTTTTCCTCTAAGCTCCTTCTTTGGTTGTGAAATAGCAGTTAACATTGTGCTGACTTTTATACGAAAAAATTTAAGTTCTATAAATAAGGGCTGAGGTAAGCTCACCAGTAAGAGTTGATGATCTTGCAGAAAGCCAGCTCACAGCACATTTTCAGGTTGCTTTGATGGTCTATCAGTTCACTAGATGAACATTTGCTGGGATCCACTTCACAGTTCTCATCTGACTCATACAAAGCTTTGATGAACTCCCCTGTATGAAGATACGAGGAGACAGATAGTATAATTATAAATAGTATCTTTCTGAATAGAATAAAAGGATTTAGGATTTCTGTCCCAAAATGTATAATGGGAAGTTCTTTTCTTGAATCTGACATGGAGGGAACCCAAGAGTCATCACATCCCATATGTCATGCTTATTTTCCTTATCCTGGAAGTAGTATAACAGTAATCACTCACATCACCATTGCAGTATTTATAAAAATAGTGATGATACTACCTTAGACAATGTAGTGTCTTTTAACTGAAGCCAAAAATATATTTTATTAGCATAAATTTATCATTTGTTATAAGGCTTGCTTTAATGGAGTGACTGTTCTTGTTATGCTAGAAGAACAAATAACTTCAGCTTGAATAGACCACTCAAGGTTTTAAGAGCTAATGTTGGTGCTAAAAACAAATCTAAGTAAGGGTCTCTAGGCTTACCTCTTATAGTGGGGAAAGTTATTTAGTGTAGCACAAAACTGTAGTAGAAGACCTCCTTGTTTAATCTGTATCTGTTTTTCCATATTAATTTTAGCCTAGAAGTGGTATTTATATAGCCTATCCTCTATGAAGATATTCCTACTATTCCCAGAAAGAACAAATAGCAACCTTATCTATTTATCCTCCACTATACATTATACCTTATATTTTTTACTGCTCTGTGTTTCACACTGTTTTGTGCTTATTTGTCTATCTCATTTCTTTCTTTTTTTCTTTTTTGAGACGGAGTCTCACTATGTTGCCTTCAGTAGAGTGCCGTGGCATCACAGCTTACAGCAACCTCCAACTCTTGGGCTTAGGCGATTCTCTTGCCTCAGCCTCCCAAGTAGCTGGGACTACAAGTGTTCACCACAATGCCTGGCTATTTATTGGTTGTAGTTGTCATTGTTGTTTGGCAGGCCCTGGCGGGGTTCAAACTTGCCAGCTCTGGTACATGTGTGTGGCGCCCTAGCCACTGAGCTATAGGCGCTGAGCCCGTCTGTCTTATTTCTAAGATGAATGCCCTTGGAGGTTTGGAAGTAGGCTTTATTAAGGTTCAAATTCTGAGTGTCTTGAACAGTTCCTCAAACACTGCAGCTGTTCAATAAATTTTTATGAAGAGATGGCAGTGTGTCTTCTTGGTTTTCTATAAGTCTTTATGAAAGAAGAGTGGATCTTTCAAAGATCCTTCCAAATACTCTTTTATTACCCAAGCTTCAGGCTAGTTATAACAGAGTTCATGTAAGTAAACAAAAATTCCTGCAAAATTAATAGCAGCAATATGAAGAGCATTTTCTATTAAAATGGTTAGCAATCAGATACATGAAAGCTTTTAAAAATAGCTATGACAAGGGATGAGAAGTGATAATTTTGGAAAAAAAATGTTTAGAGAATAGGAAGCAAAGCAGAACACAGAAAGTGATGCACAAAAAAATTCAAGGCTTTGGAGTCAGAGAGATCTAGGCTAAAATTCTGGATCCACCACTTACCTGATGAGGGGACCTTGAAAAGTCACTTAAGTAGTCTAAGCTTTAGCTGTCTTATTTATAAAATAATGTTAATAATACTACCTTGTAGAGTTGTGAGGATCAGAATATGCATGAAAAGTCTAATAGGGGCCTGGCACTTAGTAGGGGATCCATACAAAAAGTACTGTTATGTATAAACAACTTTTGTACATAACAACTTTTAAATTTAAATAACTTTTATATGTGCAACTTTTAAAAAACTTCTCTTCAAGTGAAATGACCAAAACTAGTAAAGGACTTTTTTTTTTTTCTTTTTGAGACGGAGCCTCAAGCTATCCCCCTGGGTAGAGTGCCATGGCATCACACTCACAGCAACCTCCAACTCCTGGGCTCAAGTGAGTCTCCTGCCTCAGCCTCCCAAGTAGCTGGGACTACAGGCGCCCACCACAACGCCTGGCCATTTTTTGGTTGCAGCCATCATTGTTGTTTGGCGGGTCCGGGCTGGGGATTCGAACTCGCCACCTTAGGTATATGTGGCTGGCGCCTTGGCCGATTGAGCCACAGGCGCCGAGCCATAAAGGACTTTTTAAAATGTTAACAGTTCTTGTAAGATAGATATTCAATGTGTTCTCCATATCTCCTATGCCATGTACCTCCACAATTTTTCTCATTTAAAGAGACCCTAAATTTAAAACTAACTAATCAATGTCAAATATCTCATGCAAAAATTGGCCAAACTCTAAATTTGTACCCTAAATATCTTTTAGGTTCTTTTCGTTTAGTCTATGGAAACAACACTACATTAATAAAAAAAAAATGGATATTAATATTTTCTTGTATTCTTTAAGAAAACAGCCACATCTAGTACACATCAACATTAAAGAAAAACTCAATTCAATTCAACTTGGGAGGAGGGGAAATAATGGAGGAGGACTGGTGTGCTCCCACCTAATGGGCACAATGTAAGGGTGTATGGCACATCTCTTGGGTGCAGGACACAACAAGAGGGACTCTACCTAACAAATGCAAAACAAACACTGTAACCTAGTTGTTCGTACCCTCACATTTACCTGAAATTAAAAAAAAAGAAAGAAAGAAAAAGACCATGTAATTAACTCCAGGGCCCAACAGTAGATTAACTGTCTATGGTACTAGCCTAAAAAAAATCTTTTTTACGTGATATATTTAAATCTCCAAAATAGAGAAAATTATTTTCACTTCAGAAACTATAACTTATGTCTGATCATGTGGAATATACTACATTGAAAGAAGTTTTTCCTTTTTTGAGAGAAAGAGTCTCATTTTGTTGCCCTTGGTAGAGTACCGCGGCATTATAGCTCACAGCAACCTCCAGCTCTTGGGCTTAGGTGATTGATTCTCTTGCCTCTGCCTCCTGAGTAGCTGGGACTATAGGTGCCTGCCACAACACCCAGCTATTTTTTTTGCTGTAGTTTGGCTGGGGCCAATTTGAACCCATCACCCTCAGCATATGAGGTCGGTGCCCTACTCACAGAGCTACAGGCACCGCCAAAAGCTTTTCTTTATTTGTCCTTAGAAAATGCTTACCTGATTAAAATTATTAAAACATTCAATAGACTGGTCTCTTGTCTTAAAAAAAGAAAAAGAGCCAAAGGGAGTGCTATGTTTTAAGTCTTTGCCCAGAATATGCTAGGACTTAAAAAAAATTTTTTTTTAAGGACAGGGGATCTCACTTTGTTGTCCAGACAGGTACAGTGGCTATTCACAGACATGATCCCATTACAGATCAGCATGGGAGTTTTGAGCTCTGTGATGTATTTTCTATGCAAATCATTAACTCATTACTATTTAGCATCAAAATTCCTCCCATCACATGTAGAAATTAGTCAACGAATATGGATATAATAGTACTAAAAGAAATTTGCCTCTGCCACAAATGAGGGCTTTTCAGGGACTTGTTTTCTATGCAACAGACGGCATTTCCTTTGTGCTGCAGGATACCTTTTTTGATTTCTATCAGAAAGGTAAAAGGGGGGAACAGATGGAGGATTTAAGTTCAAATGAGGTGGAGTCTGCGTAGAAAGAATAATGCTTTCATCTGGATAAATAAAGATTGGCTAAGAAACAGGTAGATAATGTACAAAATTACTTGCATATTTTAAAATTAATTCTTTCTGATAATTCTTCAGGTAGTCTGGAAATAACATGTCTTTTCTGCCCAAAGTGTATGAAACATAGCAAAACTTTCATAAGACGACAATATAATCCCTGTTGTGAAGGAGCTTACCAATTAATTGTTTCTGCTCTTGGAAGAAGCAGCTGTTTTCACTACCCTGGCCCTTGTTTGTGGATTACAAATATTATTTCAGAGATCTTTGAAAGGCTACTTGAATTTCTTCCCGTACTCACTGAATTAATTTTCATACCTCATGGAATCAATCAGCTATTTAATTATTCATGTCTTATCACAGTACTTGTATCAACTTTTCATTTTGGGAATTATTTCATTCAGAATTCCTGTTTAGCACACTGAATTTTAGAATATGAATAATTAATTTTGAAGAAGTTGCTGGTCAACAAACATTTAATCCCTATATCCACAGAACAGAGAACACTATTTGAGATGCTTCATTGTTGTCTTTTATAAGACAATACAAACTATTAAGCAAAACATGAGATATAATCTGTGACTTAATAATAAGCTCTTTATGAAAATGAGATTATGAACCTCTGTACCTTTCCTAACATCAGACTAAAGTATCTGATCTGACTTAGAGAAAAGAATGTGAAGATAAGCAGGAAGAGAAAAAATTTATTTCTACAGGGTAGGAACTAGTTGCTACCACAGTTAGTCAGCTTCATGTAAACATAATGGTCCTTATCTCTTGATCTCACTTTTTACCCTTTACAACCTGGCTTCTTTCCTCTGGATCCTAACCTGAGCTGTTATGAGCAATATTTAAGTTGCCAAATGCAACATTTTTTTCTTTATCTGTCATAATTTCTGACTCTACTGATGTTCTCATCTCTCTTGGTGTCTGGGACTAAGTATTTTCCTGTTTTTCATTCCTTTTTTGCAAGCATGCACATGCTATCTCTCTCTGTTCCCTTCTGATTCTTCTTCCTCATTCTGTACCTTAACCCAGGCATACTGAAGGTCTGCCTCTGGCTCTACTCCTTTTCTGCTCTGGTAATTTCCACATTGATTAGCTCCAAATTTCTAACAGACACTTCTAACAGATATCCTATCTAGCTTTCCTACCTAAACCCCCTGAGATTTCCTATTGGAACTTCAAACTGAATATGAGGTAGAAATATCATTACCCCTCTGTCAAGCCTACTATGTCTATGATTTCTATTTCTGTTAAGAATCTCATCATCCTCCTAGTCACTCACTAAAGCCTCCAATTCTTTGTAATATTTGCTCCCTCTTCCCATCCCACAAACTAAAAAAGTTGCAGATTCCTATCAGTTCAACTTTAATATTTCTCATATCCATCATTTCCTCTGTTCTTACCCAGGGTGATTACCCTCATTCAGAGCCTCAGAATTCTTTCTTGCCTTCTGTATTATAAAGACTTCTTAACTGATTTCTCTGCTTTCAGTGGTGTTCTTCACTAACCTGTCTTAATCAGCATGTTAAATTAATTCCATTAGTGGTGGTGGTGGGGGAGATAACCTGCTCAAAACTTTCAGCAGCATTACAAAGCTTTACAGTAGGATTAATATAAAATCTAAGCCCTCACCCAGGCATTCAAGGCTCTCAACAAATTTGTTCCAATTAATTCCTAAACTTTTTGTTGTTGTTCATGTCTCTTTCATGTCTTTTTTTCGGCTAAAAGGTTTTATTTCACACATGCCTGGTTCTCCCCTACAAGCATGCCTTTTTGTTTATATGGTTCTTTTCCTCTTATTCTTATTACTGCCCTTACCCAATGTCTGTTTTTCTATAACCTTTCTACCCTTCAAACACACAAAACCAATGTATTTCACATAGGAAATTTTACAATCCTATCACCTGGAGTCATTAAAAAAAAATCTCTGGAAAGAACCCAGAATTTCTCTCTTTTTATGGTATAGAAATATCCCTATTCTTACCTTTACCGTAAGCTTCCCTGAGGGCAAACATCTCTTTATAGTCATTCAATACACCTTTACTAACTGCTAAATGTCTACTCTTTTTTTTTGTTCTGTCTACTCTTGATAGTTACATGTGTTGACTACTAGAAATGTGGCTAGTGCAAATTCAAATGTGTGATAAATGTAAACTACTCACTGAATTTCAAACAGCATGAAAAGTAAACTACTTGATTACTAATTTTTATATTGATTAGCAATTAAATATTTAGACATATTAGGTTAATGAAATATTATTTATTATTGAATATTATTAATTAATATTAATTATTCTCTTTATCCTTTTTAGTTTATGGCTAGATAATTTAAAATCACATAAAAAATAAATAAAAATTACTCACATATAGCTTATATCATGTTTCAATAAGACATTGCTTTTTTACATTCTGCACAAATACTGGCAATATAGAGCTTAAAAAAATAGCTATTTTTTCAAGGAACCCACATCTGCTTTGTATATCAAAGTGCCTAGTGCAATGTCTTATTCTAGTGGTTAATGCTTGAATTTCATGACTCAATTGGAACTGCCAGGAGGGACCTCGTCAGTAAGAACAACTGATGGGACAAAATTAGTTATGTTAAATTTTTTTTTTTTTTTTTTTTTGCAGTTTTTGGCTGAGGCTGGGTTTGAACCCACCACCTCCAGCATATGGGGCTGGCGCCCTACTCCTTGAGCCACAGGCACCGCCCTGTTAAAAAAATTCTTGCTGGGTGCTGTGGCTCATGCCTATAATCCAATACTTGGGAGGCCAAGGTGGATAGATTGTCTGATCTCACAGGTTCAAGACCAGCCTGAGCTAGAATGAGACCCTGTCTCTAAAAATAGCTGGGCTTTGTGGTGGGCACCTGTAGTCCCATCTACTTGGGAGGCTGAGGCAAGAGGATCACTTGAGCCCAAGAGTCTGAGGTTGCTATGAGCTATGACACCATGGTACTCTACCAGGGGTGCCAAAGCAAGACTCCGTCTTAAGAAAAAAAATAAAAAGTTCTAGAGACTCTGAGGTAGAAATTTGTGGGGTAATTTCAGGAACTGGGAAGAATTTTTTCACTTTTGATTAAAATTTTGTATGCATGACAACAAATGTTAGGTTAACACACTCAAGACTCAGGTAATATATTTATATCATGATATAAATACCAAACTCTTTGGGAAAACAGGCTGCCTCAGGTCTAGTAGTGACACCCACCAATATTATTATTGTGTATCCCAGAATCATGAACTTAGGAATCTAGGAGTAAACTATTCTGATGGCTTCCTATTTCTGCAGATATTATGATAAACCAATCTATTGTTACTCTACTGGGGAGTGGTGAACAGACTTCTTATATCTGAAACTCAAACCATGACACTCTAGTCAGCTAGAACTAAATAACATGCAGAATTTAAGCTCACTCTATTTTATAAGGGCAAAAATAATTTAAAATCTAAAGGGAAAGAAAAGAAATAGAGGTTTTTCTCTTTCATACCCAGTGCATCATGAAGATACTGTTGTCCCACCAACTTGAGGTATTCCTCAATGGATTTGGTGGCAATGGTGTTCTCTCTGAAGATCAAGACATCATGTTCCCCACAACGATCCACCTCAGACATCACCAAGTCAGTCAGAAAATCCTGGTAGAATAATTTTCAATCAGGCAGAAAGTAACTGAATAAATAATATACATTAGAAGAGACTGATGAAATATCAGATATCTGTGAATGCTGCTTTAAAATTATACCTACCAGATTTGTTTGAAAGAAAAAAAAATCAGCATAAAGTCTTAGGTGTTTAAAATTAAGTTTAAAATTCCTTCAGAAATTTTCCACTGGATTCTTGATTAAGACCATCATCCTGAATGCAGCCTACAAGTCTCTGTCTCTGCCTTCCCAGTCTTGTCTTATACCTTTCCCTGCATCCTCCTCCAGCCTCAAGGGCATTCGTTTGAGGTCCTTTAATACATAAAGCCCTTTCTAATACATATTATTCTCTATCTATTCACCACAAAGTCTTTTTTTGCAAATGATATTCTTGGCTGTGCTCCACTCTCACCCTTGGTCCTCTTCCACTGTCATGGAGTTAATTACTGGGATCCTTTGGATCTCAGTTCACAGATAGGTACATATTTCCTCAGTGAACTTTCCCTGACTAACACTAACCACTAGTCAGGTCCTCTTGACACTTTCATAACACCACGTCTCATTTTACCCTTTGCAGTTCACTGTAATCACTCATTTATTTCTGTGATTACTTGATTAATACCTGTTGTCCCCAGAAAAATGTAAACCCCATAAGGGTAAAGACAGTGTCTATTTTTGTTTACTAGCACCTAATAGTTTCTGGCACATATTAGGTATTCAATGTATAAAAGTTATAAATTGGTCCCAAGTGTCAACATGGAATTTCTTAAACTCATTACTTGAACTCATTTTCTAGGCTATCTGGCAGTCTGCATGTCTGTCTATCCATCCATCTATTCTGAAGGATGGCATAAAGAAAAATAAAATCTTAAAGAAACAGCTGCTTCATTCCTTACTAGTTTTAAAGAACCCTATGTAAAATTCAGTTTGAAGTATGATATATTTCGAATGCCATATATTTACTGGATATTTCAAAGCCTCTAAACCCCCCAACAAAGAAAATATACTCTTTTACTTTTACTTTAAAATTAAATTAAGCATTTAAAAATAATTTTTTTTTTTTTTTGAGACAGTCTCACTATGTTGTCCTCGGTAGAGTGCTGTGGCATCACAGCTCGCAGGGACCTTCAACTCTTGGGCTCAAGCGATTCTCTTGCCTCAGCCTCCCAGGTAGCTGGGACTATAGTCGCCTGCCACAATGCTGGCTATTTTGTTGTTGTTGTTGTTGTCACTGTTTGGCAGGCTCAGGCCGGGTTTGAACTTGCCAGCCCCAGTGTATGTGGCCAGTACCCTAGCCGCTGAACTACAGGTGCCAAGCTAGCATTTTAAATAGTAGGACTTAGTTTGGGCCAGCTCGACAGTATAAAAGAGTTGGGGACTTAGAAATCATTATTAAAATTTGTACTAAGTGACAGAAGGAAACTTCTGAGAATGATGATAACATTCTAGATCTCGATTATGGTGGGGGTTTCAATGTGTACATAATCTGTCCAAACTCACTGAACTTTAAATGGATGTAGTTTATTGTACTTACATTGTGTATAAAGTGATTTATATCAAGAAACCTTTTTTTTTTTTGAGACAGAGTCTCACTTGTTACCCTTGATAGAGTGCCATGGCGTTATAGTTCACAGAAACCTAAACTTCTGGGCCTAGGCAATTAATTCTCTTGCCTAAGCCTCCCAAGTAGCTGGGATTACCAGTGCCTGCCACAATGCCTGGCTATTTTTAGAGATGAAGTCTCCCTCTGGATCAGGCTGGTCTCAAACCTGTGAGCTCAGGCAGTCCACCCATTTGAGCCTCCCAAGCGCTGGGATTACAGGTATGAGCCACAGTGCCCAGCTTATATCAGGAAATCTTTTTTTTTTTT
>NW_003852411.1:15159518-15178901 GCF_000181295.1 Otolemur garnettii
GAACCCGCCACCTTAGGTGTACGTGGCTGGCGCCTTAGCCGGTTGAGCTATAGGCGCTGAGCCATATCAAGAAATCTTAATAGCACTTTATTTTACTGTTTAGTTCTAAATAAATTATTCTAGCTGTGAACGTCTCTGGATGTGAAATAAAATTTACCATGACCAGTTTGCATATAATATGACCTATGAAAGGGTAAAGACTCTTATCAATTGGTGGTTGTTCTTCCTACAACCAGCAGTATTTTTCTTTTATCTTCCTGCATTTTTACTTATATCCAGGATGAAATAAATCTATCATGAAACAACTACCAACTGTATAATATCCCTTGGTATTTTTATTCCAATTGTAGACTTTGATCATATGAGGACTCTTAGTAATACCCAGCATGCTTCTGGAATACCACCTTTGTGTCTAGGGATAAAGTCATCAGTTAATCTTAAACAAAATATAGTTAGGAAGAAAATCACTATACCACACTGTAGAACTAAAGACAGAGTTTTGAACACACTGTGGGGTTATCATACTGATCCCACCATTTATTTTGCCAGACAGTGAAGAGTTGGCTATGATATCTCTTTTTCATACAAATGGACTTTAAATAAATATTTGTTGGTCTCTCCATTTCACTTATCAGTTTTATAATCCTCATCTTTTCTAGATCCAAGAACTGCTAATAAGTTTTCTTCTTAATTATTTTTCTTTTCCTCCTTGTTTTGAGAAATAACAAAGCACATTTCTCTAAATTGCATCTCTATAGTATCCATATCTTCGTCTTGAAAAAGGTAAGGAAGAGATTGCAGGTACTGCAATCCCACCTTTCCACTTACCTTGGCTCTGCCAGTACTTTGAAGAATGTGCACTAAGGCACAAGCCAATTCTTCTTTATTTCTCACACTAATTACTGGCTCAAGGACAGAACACAACATGGTGTAGTTGCTGGTGACAAATTCTGCAAATTCTTTGTATTGCTCCATAGGCAGAATGGTGATAGTTTGGAAACGTGATTTAATACGAATAGAAGGTCCTCCTGTCTTTCCTTTGTTGGGTGTAGGTGTACTCACTGGATACCATTTTTCAACAAATTGGCGACCAGTCACACTGGCGGTGGGGATGTTAACTAGCCCTACATAATTATTCTTGTCCTTTTTTCTCTTTTTTTCCACATCTTTATAAATGTGAACTGTGATACTATGAAGAGGTGGAAGGCTAAAGAATTCAAAATGTTCACCCCAGAAAATATTATCTGCTTTGGTCTTGCTGGTTGTACGAGCAAAGAGGGTATCATCAAGGCACAGTTCACAGAAATATTTCTTTTTAGGGGCAAGGTCCTTGGCTTCAATGATCCATAAACGGAGAACATTTTCGGCTCGTCTGCAATTGTCCTATAAAGAAGCAATAAAGTTGAATTTGAGATATAATATTTCAGAAAGAAAACATTTTCCTTTTAAAGTAAACGGTACTGATTATGTACTTTTCTTAAAAGTACATATAATAAAACAAATAATGAAAAGGATTGCTATCTCATTGATTAGGATAATTGCAAGCTCTAAACAAGAATGTATCAGATCTGTTTTTTAAAGGGGCCGCAGTGTTTTTATTACATGGATACCTTGTATAATGCTTAAGTCATCATGGCTTTTGGTGAGCCCATCACCAGAATGGTGTTCACCATACCCACCAGGGAAGTTTTTCTGTTACACCCACCTTTTCAGAATCAGAATCTTAAAGAACCACTTACATTCTATTTTACTTATGTTAAGAACATATCATCTTATAATGCTAAGTTTTTACATACCCAGCCTAGTGTCAAGTGGGCTAAATTTTGCAAATAAAAAAGGTTAAGAAGGGACTAGAAAGGTGTTTCCATCCTATACTAGCTTCTGACTTGGGCAAGTTGATTAACTTTTTTTCTTCTTATCCACGTTGGTAAAATCATGATAATAGTATCTATATTATTTTTAGCTTAAAATAGCATAACACATAAATGTACTTTAAAACTCTATAAAAATTACTACATACATTACTGTTACCTTTGCTGTCTATCAACTCAGTGCTTACAAAGTGATATATTCTTTAGACATTTAAAACTACTATTACCTTATTAGGTTGAACTGTCCTGCGAAGGTTTTCCATCCACTTATCTCTCTCAGAAGCAGAGTTACAGCTGAAACATTTACTTCCACTTAGGTAGGTGACCTTTAACATAAAGATTAGAGATAAGGAAAAGAAAATATAGGATTTGGTAGCTTTATCTTCCTAGTTCTATCACTGAAGAGTTAGAGATATGCTATGGGCCCAAATAATTTACATGGAACTAAAATGATCTTTGCTTATTTTGTGGTACTTATTTATATCTACATCTGCATTCATTTTTGGCTTAGGTAGCTGCATATTCATTTCCAGATATGAGAATAAAGACCATTTCAAATTCAGCTGAAGAAACTCAAACTGGCCTATGGTTCAGAAAAATCAAAATTAAAATCCTTTTACATTTTAAATTACTTGGAAATAAATATGCTCAATTTTGAATGAGTTAATAAAAAGTAACTAAAAAGGAAAGAGAGTCTCTGAAACAGTTTATTAGATTTCTTGAGACCACCTTCACAATAATATAGTGAATTTCATTTCACAAATGAAATGAAAGAGAGTTATTATTAGTATTGCATTACTGTTTTTGGAATCCATTTTTCCTTTATTAGGTAACCAACTTGTAGATTTCCAATTACTTATTAGCCTTACTGATATTATCACAGTCCTTTAAAATGAAACATGTTGTTAGATGCTTAGCACCAAACACTGGGTTTGGTATACAACTTAGTTAACTGAATTCTATAAATATGGGAAAGTTGAAGTGATTTTTATAAAAAAGATGAGCAACAAATGACTTGCCCAAATTGCTGAAGTTTTCTAATGTGTTAACTCAATCTCAGCTCATAGCCTAGTGAATCAGATCAGATTATATGCTCTGTCCACTATGGCAGCTATGAGCCTCATGTGGCTCATGAGTGTCTAAAATGTGGCTAGTCTAAAATGAAATGTGCTGTAAACATAAATTTATATTAAACTTTAAAAATTTAGCACAAAATGTAAACATCCTTATTGATAACGTTTACGGTATATACTGAAATGATAATGTTTGGGTTAAATAAAATGTAAAATTACATATGTGGCTTACATTTTCATTTCTTTTGGATACTGTTGGTCTATAAGAAAAGAAACCAGGGTGGCCCCTGTGTCTTAGTGAGTAGGGCGCTGGCCCCATATACTGAGGATAGTGGGTTTGAGCCCGGCCCCAGCCAAACTGCAACAAAAAACAGCCAGGTGATGTGGCGGGCATCTGTAGTCCCAGCTACTTGGGAGGCTGGGCATGAGAATTACCTAAGCCCAAGAGCGCTAGAAGTTGCTGTGAGTTGTGACGCCATACCACTCTACTGAGGGTGACAAAATAAAACTTTGTCTCTAAAAAAAAGAAAAAGAAAAGAAAAGAAACCAAACATCTTTCAACTTCTACAACATCTACTATAGGGACTCATCACTAGTTACTTAGTAAATTAGTACTAAGTAATCAAATCCTAACTCTAATAATTTTTTATATATAAGATGGACATAAAGTTTGTGTGCGAATTAAAATAGTTTAACACAGTAAACTGCACATAAACTATATGTCCACCCTGTATATAAATGTGTGTATATATCTATGTATACAGTTTTCAAATTTGACTTGTAAATAATCAACCATGTACATTTCATTTGGAAGGGAGAAATTACCTTATAAAATATGATAGCTATAATTTTTTAGTGAAGGGCAATTTATTTAAGAAGTTAGATACCTGCAATGTGTGAGACTGGCCTAGGTGCCAGGGATTACAAAAATAAGTATGACATGGCCCAGATCTTGACCTATTCATATTATAGTTGGAAAAATTATGGTTTGGGTCGCTCTCCTTAAAAAAAAACCATTAAATCTGGGAATTAAGGGCTTCAGGAAAAAAATAATAACATAGTGAGTGACATCCTTATCAATACTAAAAATTAATATGCTGATTTAATAAGTTATTGTCTTGTGACTTTTTTTTGAGACAGAATTTTGCTCTGCCACCCATGCTAGAATGCCATGACCTTAGCTCACAGCAACCTCAAACTACGGGCTCAAGCAATCCTTATGCCTCAGCCTCCTGAGTAGCTGGGACTACCAGTGCCCACCACACCTGGCTAATATATCTATTTTTAGCAGAAATGGGATCTTGCTCTTGTTCAGACTAGTCTTGAACTTCTGATCTCACGTGATCCTCTTGTCTTGGCCTCTCAGAGTGCTAGGATTGAGGTGTGAGCCACTGGGCCCAGCCTAAGAAGTTAATTTTTTTGATAGCAGACAAGGCCAAAATGTATGAGAAGCAATCCTTAATAACTTTTTAAACTTTAATGACAAATTTCCAACTTTTTCCTATAAGTAGGTGATTTTCAGCAACTGAAAACCAGTTTAATACTCATGATACATCAATATCACAGTAATAAAATCATAAAATCTACTTGTTTGACTATTCTTTCTTTCTCTCCTTCTGTTTTCTTTGTTTACCTCAAAGCAGAAGTCTTGTCCAAGGATGCTGCTATGGAGCGGTTTCACTGAGACGGGCTCTCCTCTGCCAAGATCTAGACACTCCACTGCGCTGCATGGGCTCAACAAGGATTCATGGGAACGTGACTCTTTTAGCTTAGGGAGCCCACGAGACCTGAAGTAGAAAAAGATATTTATGGTAGTATTACCCTGGCTAACTAGGAAATGAAGGTTTAATGCAGTAGAGGCAAACAACGACCGTACAAATGCCTAAGGAAAGAAGATAATGAGGAACAGATTACTATTTAATCTATAATAACAATAGTAATCATACTCGTGCAGCAAATATAAACTACATATATATGTGAGTGCACATGCTTTTTCCCAATAAAGCATAAAAACATACTACAATTTTACTAGTCTCAAGGGTGCTCAAAGCTTCACTAGAGACACTCACTGTTTTGAATTCTCATTCCTATCTTAGAAGATGGAGAAATGCCCTGTATATACTATTTAAGGTTATCTTATATATTCTTTTTTAAGCAAAGGTTATTTCCAAAAGACAAATTATTTCTTTTTTTCCCCCTATACTATGGCTTTCCCCCCATGCTATCATTGACAAAACAATAGTGGCTGAATTCTCATTTTGTTTCTTTCTACTTTGGCAGAATAAAAACACATATAAACACAGTCGAAGCCAAAATTTTTAGCACAAGACTTGTCTTTCAAAAGGCCTTATTTCCATCTTAATATGTAATTCTTCTCTAATAAGCTTTTGATTCTATCCATGCTTTACTGTATAAATATAAATAAGAATTAAGCTCCTTGAAGAAACCTCTCAGCATGGGGAAAAACAAAAGCCAAACTTTCATCTAGAAGACAGATCTTTGCCAACATCATTTGGGTATGCTTTCTGGTTTTGTTTATTCGTTATTTTAAAAAAGAATTTTGAAAATCCTGACTTTTGTCAGTAGAGGAGCTATTACTTCACTGCTTTCCTCTTGAAAGAATTAATGGAGTCAAACAATATAAAGTACAATATTCTTGAATCCAAACTGGGTGACCATACAGTTTTGCTCAAAATTATACTATCTATCAACGAAAACACTCAGAGTTACCCACATATATTTCAAGCAGAAGTACTTAGTAGTAAGAATAAAAAAAAAATTGTATAAAGACACTTGTTTTTATAAAACACATTAAATAAATGGCTTCATTTATTTCCTTGAAATAACTACATCAACACTAAAAGGAACTGAAATACTTAATGCCAGAGTAGCTTTTAGTTAAATTATAAAGTAATGGAGTTATAGGAAATTAGCACTAAGGCTGCTCTCTCTCTGCTGTCTCTGTTCCAAAACTGCTTAATCAAACTCCATAAAAACATTTTAAGCAATAAAGATTTTAGTACTTCTTTCCACAAAAATAATAAAACACCATTTAAAGTTTAGTCTAAAAAACATGTGTCCTGATATTCATCAATTTTTAAAGTAAAAACGCTAACATACATATTTTCCATTGAGAAGACAAAGATGCACAAAAGGGACAAATTTCACCTAATACTGTGTATATTAAAATTCAACAATGTAACAGTCTCACATTCATTTCCCTTTGTTCTATTTGATAAGACAATGACATGTTACGACGTACCTCAAATACAGCACATCAAATATAAATTACTAAATGCTAAAAAACTGTACTTTAATTATCAAACATCCTGTCCCAATATGCTAGTAGGAAGCCTGCTTGAGGAAACAGGACACTGTGATCTTTCTTAAACAGATATAAAAATAATTCTAGCCCATTTCCCTCAGGAGGAGTTGCTAGAAAGGAAAAGCCTCTCATGCTCTGGGGGTAAGCCTCTTAACAGGAAAGATAAAAACATATTTAAAATAGAAGGAGTATAACAAAGTCTTACTTTTACTTTTTAGATCCTCTAGGAAAATCTTCTAAAGCATAAATTCATTTTAAACAAAATAAACATCTACCTACACGAAGCAATTGTACAGCCACCTGGCAGTGCAACCCCAAATCATAGCGGTGCCACATGTCCTGGTACAGCAAGTCACTTTCTGAACTACATTTCAGAAAACAATTCTCTGTTTAGAAGACAGGAACCAATAGAAGATGGTTTCACTGCTGCCTTGGGTTACTAAAAACATCTTTGGATAAATGTTTTCCAGGTGTTATTTCAAGTCTTCAATAGAAGCAGAACAGAAACACAGATTAAAAAAGTCATATTCATCCAAACAGTCTGCAGGATGGGTAATCTTCCTTTTTCTCTTCGTTCAGGCTGCATCTAGCCCCTCAGGTAACATAAACAAGGTTCCTGGGCTCCAGGCTGGGTCCGTTACCATGGTGCTACACCTATAAGGAGATTAGAGCTGGAAGGCAGCAGGGAGAAGCCACAGCTTGAAGGACTCAGGGAGCATGCTCTATAAACGCGGCAAAGGTGACCACTTTAAGACAGAAAGGAAGGAATGGCGAGGCTCCTATCTATTTCTAGTAGTAAGTTCTCAGTGAAAGGCTATAGAAAAGAAACACAATCAATTCTGAAAGTGGAGGAGACTCTCTAATTAAAAACTCTACTACGGACAAATTTGAGAAGCTTTAGCTTGCTTAATATATGATTCCTATCCCCCTTCTACAAAGTAGTTTTTACATCCCACCTTAAAAATACAAGGTTTCTTTCACATTTGTTCTGTTTCTTTTGTGTTGTCTGTTTCTAGGTATTATTTTACCTGAATTTATCTGGGTTACACTTACTGTTTTCTCTTTTTGAGAAAGTTGGATAAAATCTTTTAACCAAAGTCACTAATATGTTCAACATTACTACTGAATAAATAGCAAGCCCCTTCTGTATTGGGAAGACAGTGTCTGTGAGAACCCAGAAATAATTCCCAGAGAAGCACAGTTACAGTAAACAGGAAGATCAAACAGCCTGGGAATGGCTTGGTGTGGGAGAGGCAATATTTGCACAAATATCTTAATATAATAGCATTAGTAACCCGAGGTTTCCACTAAATCATGTTTACCTCCTCTTATACTTTCATAAGAATTGATTTTTCTTAGATCTACTAACTACAGAGTTTTAGCAGCCCTGTGTGGCACCATAGTTTACTCCTCTAAGGGAAAGTAGAAGTGGATTTATTGGGAGAATGAGTTTAAAACAACCATTTCCCTGTTCAATCAGACAATGATCTTCATCAAGAAACATAACCCAGCTTTGAAAAGTGAACTTTGTGAATCCCTTGATTACTAGCTAGCTTCTCTCTCTGACTGCTCTGCGCCCCACCCCGCAGTCGGCTCCATTATCCCAAACACCATGTAAGAATAATTCAGGGCTCCAATTTCTCAATTTACTTGGGAAACTGCTTCCCAGGGGTAATTTTACTTCTAAGTAAGAAAAGCAATATTCTTTACATTTTTGTTTTAAGATCAATAGACAACCTTGATTTCTGTGCAAACTCTAAGACCTTTAGCCTGTGACAGGTAAGAATTAAAAATCTAATTGCTTTGCTGATGATTACTTGTTGCTTCTGACCTATTTAAGAAATAAACTACAAGGCATTCTATTAAATAGAGGCTTTCTATTACTCACTAAAGTGAATGAGTATTACATTGCTTTAATCCTTAGCCCTATCTGAAATCAGTCTTAAGAGATAAAAGTGAAGGGCTGGGGGATGGGGAGCCAACACATACAATAGCAAATACACTGATTAAGACAAAAGTGTAAAAGAACTCTGATTAGTGCAATTTTAAGTCAAACACAGCTGGATTTTCTCAGCTTAACCATTCAGTGTTTTAAAAAGCCACATATACCCCATAGCTCCAGTGATGTTTGAATGTGCTAGCTCAACCTGCCACATGCTCATAGATTCAGTTCCAGATTTAGAAATCAGGAAAGTTTAAATTAAAAATGCTTATTGCCACACAGAATCCTGGACTCCAGTACAGGTGAGCTTCTGCTCGGCTTGACAGTTAGGATTCCAAACTGTTTCACTGATTTCCCGAAGAGACAGCTTACCCAGTAAGCTAGGTGGAGCAACATACCCTTGTATTCACCTAGTGTGCTTTCCTCACCTGGTTTGAAAATATTCCAGGTAATAATGAACAAAACTGGGTATCCTAATACACTACCAACAAATTTATATAGCATCTAATCAGTTTTTCAAAAATTGCATTTGAGGTCTCACTTTGGGAAAAATGTAGCTTTACCTGCTCCCTGGATTTTATTGCTTTCCAATCAGGTATTTTATGAAAACATCCAATTGATGTTTTGGTTGGAAAGCACAGATACTCTTCTGTATTATAATTTGAAAGGTTTTCCTCCCTGGATTAAAAAAAAAGAAATTAGAACTCATTCATCATTTTGCTTATGTGCTAACCTCCTTGAGGATCCTGACAGCACTCACTCGCTGTGCTGATTTACTGGCCGCAGTTGAATCCAGTCTCTACTGCTTTATGTTACTCGCTGATTTTTATGTTAACTTTGAAAATATATTTAATATACATATCAAAAATGTATACCACTCACACAACCACTCATACTAAGAGCTATTCATGAAATATAACATGTACTGGAGATCTTCCTTTGCCCTGCTTGCAGTCTCTAGATAGGATGGCCTAATGAGCCTAGCTGCTAATGATAAAGGATGCTTGTCAACCTGAGTTTTCACTAAATGACCAAACTTATGGAAAGGAGATTTATCAACATCAAGAAAAATAAAATCCATGCCTAATTTGGTACATATACATGTATGTATACAATGAAGGTAGACGCAGAAGGAAAAGACTAGATTATAAATATTAAAACATGTTCTAGCAGGTAGAAAATTCAATTTGCCTCCAAAATGACAAACATTAGAAAATAATGTCTTTATAGAAACTGTACCGTGTTATAATATACATTTTTTGTCCTTAAGCGGCAAATAATATAAATAAAATCTACTAGTACCTATTAAACAAATGAAATATAAACACAACTATACTGAATTGAAAAAAAAAAATAAAAGAAAACCAAACCACATTTGTAATCAAACTCAACTAACATACTTATAGTTAATGAATGGAAAGACTTAACTTTTTTTTCCCCTTTTCTGAATTCAGTTGCTAGATTTTTAGTCTTATAATTGGCATAAAATTAAGGTTATGGGTGAAAGAAGAACAGAAAAGGAAAGAACTGGTGAAGTTCAATAATACTAATTTCTTAATCATTCCTAAACTCAATACTGTTTGCTTTCCCATTAGTTTTTCACTTGATTGAATATATGTATGAATCCATCTACTCATCCAATAATTACTTGGCATATATTATGTGTCAGACACTACACTAGAGGTAGATAAAAGGAACACAAATGCAAAGAAGAAAGTCATGTTTCCAGGACATGTACATTATTTGTCATCTAGTGCATTAACAATCCGTTACACGTATAATACACTCTGATTAGACTTATGAAAAAGGACACAAAAGAAGCTCTGTGAGCACTTGGTAGGTGAGTTCACAGTTGGGGGTTCAGAGAGGTTTGTTGGAGAAAAAAGTAAAATTTGAAGTTATGACCTTAAGAATGGATCTTACTATATGCAGGTGTGGAAGTGCTGAGAGATCTAGAGGGAACGAGCATGTGAAAATGCCTGTGGTTGAGAGTATGCAAAGCTGGGGTGTTGAGGTAACGAAAAAAATTCAGCAGTATGCTTTTGGTACAATGTGGATACTGGGAAAGGGGAGGTTAGGAGAAGAGAGGATGGCAAATAATAAGGTTTGAGAGAGATTATAGACTTGTAGTCACATGTGGGTATTTCATCTGATCACAAGAACAGTGAGACCTTGAGGGATACAAATTAAATTCTATTACATGGTTATATTGTATAATGGAATTTGGTTTTCTGGTATAGCCATCACCTGAAGAGTGTACACTGTACCCTATAGGTATTTTTTCATTCCTCACCACCTCCCACCTTCCTACCTGTGAGTCTCCAATGTCCCTTACACCACGCTGTGTGCCCTTGTGTAGCCATAGTTTTTCTCCCATGCATAAATGAGAACACACAGTTTTTTTTTTTTCTGTTCTTTTCTTTTTTCTGTTTATTTTTCTGATCCATTTAAGTTACTGCAAAAGACATTATTTTGATCTCTCTAATCACTGAGTTGTACTCACTCCATGGTGTCAAGGGTGTCCAACTTGAGGCCCAAATCGATGGCTATTAATGCACCCCAACACAAAATCATAAAAACATTATGAGATTTTTGGGTGATTTTTTTTCATTAAAATTGTGCAGTTCTTTAGTGTGAACTTTGCAGACAATATCGTGTTGTGATGTCATGTAAAATAAACAAAGGTATACTCTCACTATTTGTATGCATGTTTTACAGCAGAGTGCCCTTCCAGTGTTTTATCTTCCACATGCAGACAGTCGACACCATCAGATGTTACCTGTGCTCATGATGACTTGGTGAGGCAACAATTATCAATAATATTTCAACCTACCATTGTAATGTTAGGTGTTCAATGTTCTTTGGAAGTCAGGTAATAAGCATTCTTATTGATTATTAATGGTACTTCTAGACCTTGGGCAGTGCCCTCACACATTGCCCTCCTATGCTTTATAATCAACCCTCCACCTGGCCCTGCATTGGCAGCTGAGATGTGAAAGGGCCCAAACCTTGATTTCTCTTTTCCTGTCAATTAATTTTCATAGTAAATGTAAATATAGTCTCTTATGTATTTTTTTTTTTAATTCCAGTATGGCTTCTACAATGTCTCAAAAAAAAAAGAAAGAAAAGAAAAAGAAAAAACAAACAGAACCTCCAAAAAGAAAAACTATGGATGAAGGAAGATTGTTCAATGAAAAATAGACAGATGACTACTTTTTGTCAAGGCAAATAGTAAGGCACTCTGCTTAATTAGTAGGGAATTTTTCAAAGAGTGTAATTTGAAAAGGCATTATATGCAAAAAACATACTGCCAAATCAGATGTGTATGAAGGACTGTGTTGTAAGAACAAAATAGCAGAACTGAAAAAAGTTTGTCTTCTCAATCAAAATTTCTCATAAAAAGTTACAACTTGGGTAGCACCTGTGGCTCAAGGAGTAGGGCGCCAGCCCCATATGCCGGAGGTGGTGGGTTCAAACCCACCCCTGGCCAAAAACTGCAAAAGAAAAAAAAAAAAAAAAAGTTACAACTTGGGTGGCACCTGTGGCTCAAAGGAGTAGGGCACCAGCCCCATATGCTGGAGGCAGCGGGTTCAGGCCCAGCCTTGGCCAAAAACTACAAAATAAATAAATAATGATTTAAAAAAAAAAAAAACAACTTACAATAACAATAACTAAAAAAACTTACAACTTAACAATAACTAAGAAAATGACACGAAGGCTATGTTAACCAGTTTGATGAAAATATTTCAAATTGTATATAAAAACAGCACACTGTGCCCCATGACAGTATTAATGTACACAGCTATGATTTAATAAAAAAAGTTACAACTTAGATTCTACTATAAAAGCTAGTTATGTGGTAGCATATTTAATAGTAAAAAAATCAAAATCATTTACTCATGGTGAGTTTATTAAGCAATGTATGGGAAGTATGGCAGATATAATTTGTCCTGAAAGGGGGATATTTTTAAAATCAGATTGTCTTCCCAAACTATAGCCAGACAAATGGAAGAAATTAGAAAACCTAGCAAAAGAAGTTTGGAAAGTAAAGCTACTAATTTTAAATTTTATGTTTTGGTGATGGATAATAGCACTGATGTTACAAATAGAATTCAATTTGCCATTTTTATTAGAGCTATTGACGAATATAATGTCATTTTAGAAATGGCTTCTTTATTGCCATTAAAAGATATAACTAAATCAAGAGATTTATACAAAGTAGTAAAAAACATGTTAAAGTGATTTACTTTGTCCTCTGTGAACATATCTGGTATAGTTACTGATGGTTTCCCAGTATGTTAAAGTCAAATAGAGAGATTTGTAATTAGAAAACGACGTAACTGCTGACCAAAACTCATGTTTGATGAAGCATAGTACATCAAGGAAATTTATGCATAAAGCTTTAAAGATAGATAACATCATGCAAATTGTCATCAAGGCTGTGAATTTCATAAAGGGCCAAGGGACTAAACCATCACCTATTCCAGAAATTCTTTAAAAACACTGATGCTGATGATGGTGGCATTATTTACTCAGAAGTAAGACGGCTAAGTCAATGCCAAATATTGAAAAGACTTTATGATTTGCAAGCTGTTATCAAAGTCATTTATGGCATCAAAAACCAAATTTGTGCCAGAACTTGATGGTGAAAACTGGCTTACAGATTTAGCATTTTTAGTGGATTTAAGCATAGTTTAAATAAACAAGTGTCTTCAAGGTGAAAACCAACTTTTCAATACAATGTTTCAAACCATAACAGGATTCCAGATGAAACTAAAATTATGGCAAATGATTTTATGTATTTTGACATGTTGGCTCAACATAGTCCTGTGAACAGTGAAAAATATGCAGCCTTGCTTTACAATTTGATGTAAGAATTTGAAAACATATTTCAAGATTTCCAGAAAAGTAATAAATATTTTAATGTGCTTAAGATTTTATTTTCAATCAACGTAAATACGTTACCTCCTAATTTTCAAATGGAATGCATAGAGCTGCAATCTGGCATTCAACTTAAAGAAAAATTTGATCATGTTGCTTTACTGGACTTTTATAGGGCCTATCTTCCCTGAGACAAATATCTGTCACTTCAAAATCACTCCTTATTTATGTTATCGCTTTTTGACAGTACCTACATTTGTGAGCCAACTCTTTACAAAAATGAAGCACACTGAGAGTAAAAGTAGAACCAAAATATCTGATAAGCACCTTGAGAACTCACTGACAATCGCAACTACTTCCATTGAAGCAGACACTGATGCATTAATTTTCCAAATACAATGTCAAATATCCCACTAGGTTCATGTTGCCCACTTTACTTTTATAATAAAAAAAAAATGAAAAAATCCCAAAGATGTTTTCTTACTTAGATACATACATTTTCTATAATAATGACTGCAAATCTGGGACCTGCTCAACAATTTTTGAAAGACCCTAATTGGGCCACTAAATAATTAGAATTATTGTCTGAGGACTTTTGCTTATTTGTGGTGGCAGAAAATTATGCATGGACCTTTTTATTGGCTCATTGGCTTTCATTAATGTTTGTGTATTTTCTTCTTCCAATGTGGCACAGAGAAGCTGAAAAGTTGGACACCTCTGGTATATATACACCATGTTTTCTTTATCCACTCCTCAGTTGATGAACACTTAGATGGATTCCATATCTTTCTGATTGTGAATTGTGCTATGATAAACATGTAAGTGAAAGTATCTTTTTAAAATGATTTCTTTTCCTCTAGGTAGATACTCAATAGCGGGACTGCAGGGTTGAATGGCAGATCCACTTTCAGCTCTTTGAGAAATCACCATACTGTTTTCCATAGAAGTTAAACTAATTTATTAATACATTCCCACCGGGGAGGGCACAGTGGTTCCTGTCTGTAATCCTAGCATTCTGGGAGGCTGAGGCAGGAGAAGTGCTTGAGCTCAAGAGTTCAAGACCAGCCTGAGCAAAAGTGAGACCCTCATTTCTACTAAAAATAGAAAAATTATCCGGGTGCTGTGGTGTGTGCCTGTAGTCTCAGCTACTCAGGAGGCTGAGGCAGGAGGATTACTTGAGCTCAAGAGTTGGAGGTTGCAGTGAACTATGATGATAACACTGCACTCTACTCAGGGTGAGTTTCCCCCAGCCTCTCCCCTCCCCAAAGCAAAATATATTCCCTTTTAAGTACATCCAGGCCAATATCTAATGGCTTTTGACTTTTCAATAAAGGCTATTCTGACAGCGGTAAGATGGTATTTCATTGTGGTTTTATTTTTTTTTTGAAATTGAGTCTCACTTGATGTCCTTGGTAGTGTGCTATGGTGTCCTAGCTCATAACTTCAAACCCTTGTGCTTAAGCAATTTTCTTGCCTCAGCCTCCCAAGCAGCTGGAACTACAGGTGTTGGCTACAATACCTGGCTATTTTTGGAGCTTTGCTCTTGCTCAGGCTGTTCTTGAACTGCCTCGGCCTCCCAGAGTGGTAGGATTACAGACCTAAGCCACCAGACCTGGCCTTTCATTATGGTTTTAATCTGCATTTGCTTGATGGTTAGTGGTATTAAGCATTTGAAAAATGTCTATTCATGTCATTTGCCCAATTTTTAATGAGGTTGTTTCTTTCTCGCTGAGTGGAATCCGTTGTAGATTTTGGGTATGAGTCCTATGCCAGATACGGTTTATGAATATTTTCTCCCATTCTGTAGGTTGTCTATCAACTCTATTTCTCTTGCAGTGCTTTTTAGTTTAATTAAGTCCAGTTTGTCTATTTTTGCTTTTATTGTGTCTGCTACTGAGGTCTTAGTCATAAATTCTCTGTCAGCCCAATGTCCAAAATAGCTTTTCCTAGGTTTTCTTCCAGAATTTTTGTTTCAAAACTTATTTAGCCTTTAATTCATTTTGAGTTAACTTTTGTATATGGCGAAGAGACAGGAATCCAGTTTTAATCTTCTGCATGTGACTTTCTAATTTTCAGAGCACCATTTGTTGGACAGAATGTCCTCTCCCTAGTATGTGTTTCAGCCTGCTTTGTCAAAGATTGTTGGTTGTAGGTATACAGTTTTATTTCTGGGTTTGCTGTTCCATTGATCTATGTGTCTATTTTTATTTATACCAGTGCCATGCTGTTTTGGTTACTATGGGCTTGTGATATAATTTGAAGTTGGGTAATATAATACCTCTGATTTGTTCTTTTTACTTAAGATTGCTTTGGCCATTTGGGCTTAGCTTTGGTTCCATATAAATTTTAGAATTGTTTTTCCTAATTCTATGAAAAATGAAGTTGGTATTTTGATAGGAATTGCATTAAATGTACAGATTGCTTGGAGAAATATGGTCATCTTCACAATACTGATTTCTTCCCATTCATGACCATGACATGTTTTTCCATTTGTTTAGGTCATCTTTCATTTCTGTCATCAGTGATTTATAGTTCTCCTCTTTTACCTACTTGATTAAATTTACTCCTAGGCATTATTTTTTTGGCAGCTATATAAGTAAGATTGAGTTCCTGATTTGGTTTTTAGCTTGTTCACTGTTAGGTGTATAAAAAAATGCCCTTGAATTTTGTATATTATAACCTGAGACTTTCCTGAATTTAACTTTGCTGAATTTATCAAATCTAGGAGAGTTTTGGAAGAGTCCACAGAGATTTTTATGTATAAGATCTCATTATCAACAAACAGAGATCATTTGAATTCTTTTCCAGTCTGGATGCCATTTCTTTCTTTCTCTTGCCTAATTGTTCTGGCTAGGACTTCCAGTACTATGTTGAATGAAAGCAGTGACAGTGGGCATCCTTGTCTTGTTTTAATTCTTAGGGAGAATATTTCAACTTTACCCCATTCAATATGATTACTGGTGGATGTGTCATATATGGCTCTCATTGTTTTGAGGTATGCTCCTTCTATGCCAAATTTTTTGAGAGTTTTTATCATGAAGAAATGCTGAATTTTATTGAATACTTTTTCAGCATCTACTGAGCATATGATTTTTGTCTGTTTATGTGGTAAATCACATTTATTGACTTGTGTATGTTGAACCATCCTTCTGTCCATCAGATAAAACTTACTTGATCATTTGTTGAGTAGGTCATTTGGTGAGTTATTTTTTGATATGTTATTGGATTTAGTCTGCTAGTGTTTTGTTGAAGATTTCTGCAACTGTGTTCATTAAAGGTATTAATCTGTAGTTTTCTTTTTTCTGTTGTACCCTTTCCTAGCCTTGGTATCATGGTGATACTGGTTTCACAGAATGAGTTAGGGAGGATTTTGCTCCTTCTTGATCTTTTGAAACAGTTTTAGTGGGACTGGCACCAATTCTTTGTATGTATGTCTAGTAGAATTTGGCTCTGAATCCATCAGGTCTCAAGCTATTTTTGGTTGGGATATTTTTTATTATTGATTCAATAGTGCTACTTTTTATTGGTCTACTCAGGAATTCTATTTCTTCCTGGTTCAATCTAGAGAGGTGGGTGGCTTTTGGGAATTCATCTATTTTCTTGAGCTTTTCTAGTTTGTGAGCATATAGTTGTTCAAAACAGTCTCTGATGATCTTTTATATTTCTTCTTTCTTTCTTTTTTTTTAATAACTCAGCAAAATAAAATTTCAGTTTATTGTTGGACAACATTGTTTTACACGTACATCAAACAGGCCAAAAAACAAACAAACAAACAAAAACCCAGCAACTTCAGAGACAAACAGAAGGAAAAACAAGAAACCTTTTATCTTTGGCCTTTTTAACCATCTCATACAAACTACTTATAGTACAGCTAAGTACATACACAAAAAATGTTACTGGAATGCTCAGAATAAGATTGCTTTTTGTTGTTGATTCTGCTTTTTTGTTTTCCAAGCTTTTTTTTCTCCTTTGAGACTATAATGAACATGGTTGCACCACAAGTCAAGTAAGGAAGTAGGGCAGAGAATGCTCTGAAGGCTGGTTTGGTGAGATCATTAAAAATGGCTAATCCCTAACAATGTGTACGAAAATATAAAATGTAAATAAAAATTACAAACATATTTCTTTTTTAAAGTACTTTTAAGTATTCCCAGGGCTTTGGAAGTTTTGGTTCTTTTTCCCTTCTCTGTTGCAAATTCTTATGGTTTTGGTTGGGTAATGAAGGGCACATGTCACCTGTGGGTGGCACTGTCTGCAGTGGGTGGGCGGATAGGCCTCTCTAATCAAAGGTGACCATGTTTAGATTCTAAGACAGGAAGTAGAGGGGGGAATAGGTCATAGTGGCCTCTTTTTTTCTTAAGTTTAACTTTTCCTTTTTTGCTGTCCAGTAATCCTCATCAGTTTTCAGCTTCTTGGTATCATCATCATCATCCACATTATCTTCAGCTGCCTGTTTGCCTGTGGTGGCTTCAGCTTCCTCCTCTCCATCTCTATCCTCTTCTTCACCATCACTTTCTTCCTCTTCTTCATCTACCTCATTGTCAGCCTCCTGCTCCCCCTCCCCATTTTCCTCATTAGCATTTCCATTAGCAGGGACATCTCTTCCATTCTCTGCCTCAGCCACAACTTTCCTCTCCTCAAAGCTTTAAGTAGTCCCTGATGGTGATCTCAGAGCTGTGTTCACTGCTACATCTGACATGGTGGGGCACATTGGTGATCCAATGTAGGGGATGGAAAACACAGCAAAAGTTCAGGGACTCTGGCAATAAAGTTATTGGAGTCTGCAGTGGTGGAGGAGGAGTGCTGCAGAGGTGGGTGTGATGAGAAGGAAGCCTGACCCAGGAACAATGCAAAGATGGCTTTTCAGAGCCACCAGTCGATCTTTTATATTTCTACAGTATCAGTTTTGTAATGTATCTTTTTTTCATTTCCACTTGTATTTATTTGGACTTTCCTCTTTTCTTGGTTAGTCTACGTACTGGATTATTAATTTTTTTCTTTTTGAAGAAACAACTTTTTGTTTTGTTGATGCTTTGTATTTTTTCCTCTATTTCATTTAGTTCTGCTCTAATATTTATTATTTCTTTTCTTCTGACAACTTTGGGTTTAGTTTGTTCTTGTTTTTCCAGTTCCTTGAGGTATAATGTTAGGGTATTAGTTTGTGATCTTTTTATTTTTTGATGTAGGCATTTAATGCTATAAACTTAACTCTTAGCAATGCTTTTTCTATCTCCAACAGGTTTTGGCATGTTTTGTTTTCATTTTCATTTGTTTCAAAGAATTTTTAACTTTCTATCTTTATCGACCCAGTGATCATTCAGGAGCATGCTGTTTAATTACCATGTGTTTGTATAATTTCTGAAGTTCCTTTTCACATTGATTTTTAGCTTTATTACACTGTAGTCTCAGATGTTACTTGCTAAGATTTTGACTTTTAAAAGATTTATGTTTTGTGGCCTATGGTGTGCTTTATCTTGAAGAATGTTCCATGTGCTGATACAAAGAATATCTACTCCATAGTTATTGGGTGGAATGTTCTCTAAATGTCTGTTAAGTCCATTTTGTTTAAACTTCAGTTTAAGTCCAATCCGTCTTTATTGACTTTGTGTCTCAATGATCTGTTAATTTATCGCTATAATTGTGCTGCTATTTATTTCTTTAGGTCTAGAAATAGGTGGGTCGTTATGAAAGTTCTGAGATACCCCAAAATTAAGAAACGTAAAATCTGTGCTGACAGAAAGAAATGAAACTCTACCAGAAACAGGGATAAACTGAGCAAGTTAAAACTTGCACGGTACATCAGAAAGGATACCATTGACTGTATTTCTTGGAAGCAAAATAATGGAACATAACACTGTTTGCCTCAAAACTTTTGTAGTGACACATATATTTATTTTGTGAATCTGGGTGCTTAATTGTTGGGTGCATATGTATTTAGGATTGTTACATACTCTGGCTGAATCGATGCTTTTATCATTATGTAATATAATGATTTTGTCTTTTATTTTATTAAATCATAGCTGTGTACATTAATGTAGTCATTGGGTACAGTGTGCTAATTTTATATACAGTTTGAAATATTTTCATCAAACTGGTTAACATAGCCTTCATGGCATTTTCTTAGTTATAGTGTTAAGGCATTTATATTCTACATTTAGAAACATTCACACGTACCCTTGTAAGATGAACCATAGGTGTTGTTCCACCAATCACCCTCCCTCCACCCATCCTCCACCCTCCCCTCCCCTCCCTTCCCTTTCCCCTTTCCCCATATTCTTGGGCTATAATTGG
>NW_003852411.1:15181006-15185151 GCF_000181295.1 Otolemur garnettii
GACCTTGGGATAAAACCCACTTGGTCATGGTGTATAATTTGTTTGATGTGTTGCTGGATTCTGTTTGCTAGGATCTTGTTGAATATTTTCGCACCAATATTCCTTAGTGATATTGGTCTATAATTTTCTTTTCTCGTTGGTTCTTTTCCTGGTTTGGGGATCAGTAGGTGATGTTTGTTTCATAGAATGTGTTGGGTAGTATTCCTTCTTTTTCTATATTTTAGAAAAGTTTGAGTAATATAGGTACTAGTTCCTCTTTAAAAGTTTGGTAGAGTTCTGATGTGAAGCCATCTGGTTCCGGGCTTTTCTTTTGAGGGAGATTTTGTATAGTTGATGCTATTTCAGAAACTGATACAGCCCTGTTCAACATTTCCACTTCCTTCTGGCTAAGTCTAGGAAGGTGACATACTTCCAAGTAGTATTGATCAGTTTCCTTCAGATTTTCATATTTCTGAGAATAGAGTTTCTTGTAATATTCATTAAGGATTTTTTGAATTTCTGAGGAGTCTACTGTTATTTCATCTTTTTCTGATTGATGAAATTAGAGATTTTACTCTTTTTTTCCTGGTTAGGTTAGCCAAAGGTTTCTCTATTTTATTGATCTTCTCAAAAAACAACTTTTTGATTTATTGATCTGTTATATAATTCTTTTGTTTTCAATCTCATTTAATTCTGCTCTAATTTTGGTTACTTCTTTTCTTCTGCTGGGTTTGGGATTGGAATGTTTTTCCTTTTCCAGTTGCTTGAGATGTCCCATTAAGTTGTTAACTTCCTCTCTTTCCATTCTCTTAAGGAAGGCTTGCAGTGCTATAAATTTCCCTCTTAGGACTGCCTTTGCGGTATCCCAGAGGTTCTGATAATTCGTGTCTTCATTATCGTTTTGTTCCAAAAATTTGGTAATTTCCTTCTTAATCTCATCTCTGACCCACCTATCATTCAGCATAAGGTTATTTAGCTTCTGTGTTTTTGTATGAGTCTGCAGATTCCTCTTGTTACTGAGTTCAACTTCTATTCCATGATAGTCCAAGAAGATGCAAGGAATAATTTCTATTCTTTTAAATTTGCTGAGGTTAGACTTGTGACCTAAGATGTGATCGATTTTGGAGTATGTTCCGTGGGCTGCGAGAAGAATGTGTATTCACTTTTGTTAGGATGAAATGTTCTGTAGATGTCTGTTAAATCCATATGTTGAATGGTTAAGTTTAAGTCTAAAATTTATTTGCTTAGCTTCTTATTGGAGGATCTGTCCAACACTGCCAAATGAGTGTTAACATCTCTGATTATTATGGTGCTGGTGGAAATCAAGTTGCTCATATCTGTTACTAAGAGTCTCTCTTATAAACTGAGGCGCATTCTGGTTGGGTGCATAAATGTTAATAATTGAAATCTCACCATGTTGAGTGTTGCCCTTAACAAGCATGAAATGATCATCCTTATCTTTCTTTACTGTTGTTGGTTTAAAGCCTATTGTATTTGAGAATAAAATGGCAACACCTGCTTTTTTCTGCTTTCATGTGCCTGAAATATAGATGACCGTCCCTTCACCCTGAGTCTATATTTATCTTTTAAGGTAAGATGAGATGCTTGTGTGTAGCAGATATCTGGCCTGAGTTTTTGCATCTTAACTTTTTTTTTAAGGTAAAATTATTCTCATGAGGTCTGACTTACTACTTTAAGATGGGAGAAAAACATTTTTAAATGAGTTTAATTTCATCTGAAGAAGATTTAACTACATATTGTAAAGTATGCAAGATACCATAGAGTGTTTTAAAATACAGAGCTTGATTGATAAAAAAAAAATCCTAACAGCTCCAGGTCTGTCTTACCAGTGATCTACAGGTCATAAACTCTATTATGAGGCTGCAATGGAATTTGTTACCAGTACTGCTACGTGGATCAATTTCTAATGATCTTTAAACTATAAATTTCCTTTATGGGGTATAAGCATAAGAAGTTAAAATTTGCCAGATAGGTAATATTTCTAAAATCCAAATTTCCTGATAAATAGTAATTCATTCAGTGTATAACAGTATGTTAAAACTAGCATGCCTTGTGCTACAGGGAATGTAAGAGAACCAAAGATAAAGGCCTCAACTTCAAGAAGTTTATTAAAGGTAAATATCCAGGAGAATATGGTATGAGAAAGGTGAGATTACTTCTTGTTGAATGGATCAGACAGGCATACAGGTCAGTAGCCTGCGCTTTGAACCTTAAAGAACATGTATAATTTGAACATATAAATAGACATATACATAAAGCTTTCCTTGAAAAGGAAATAATGTGCAAAAGCAGAGAATAGGAAATTATGGCGTTTGAAGAAAAATACTGAATGTTCATGGTATACGAGGCGCGAAGTAGAAAATAAGCTCTTGAAGGGGTACAATTTCAGTTTTTAAGTTGATAGGTAAAATCCATCTGCTTTTTCTTTTCTTTAAATTACTCAATATGAGAAATCCATCTGCTTTTTCTTTTTAAAAAATTACTCAATATAAGAAATAGAAATATAAACTCCATCTTTAATGAAACTAGGAGAAATTTGAATGATAGGTTACTTAATCTGTCATTCTCAATTAGAGAACAATCAGGTGTATAATAGTTGCCTGCAAAAGGAATTTCTGAAAAGATGTCTGTCACTTCAGATTCAGATCAGCTGCTAATTAAGAAACACTCAAAGGGCTCCGACCCTATAGTTCAGTGGCTAGGGTGCCAGCCACATACACTGGAGTTGGGGGGGTTTCAATCCGTCCCGGTACAACTCCAAACAACAGTGACAACTCCAATCAAAAAATGGCCAGGCATTGTGGCGGGCACCTGTAGTCCCAGCTATTTGGGAGGCTAAGGCAAGAGAATCACTTAAGCCCAAGAGTTTGAGGTTGCTGTGAGCTGTGACACCACGGCACTCTATCCAGAGCAACATAGTGAGACTCTGTCTCTAAAAAAAAGAAATACTCAAAGTATTAATGACTTAAATAAGTTAATATTACTTTTTTTCTTCACATTAGAAAATTCTGAAGGTGGGCAGGTCATCTAAGTCTGCTATTTTTAGGATCTTCAAGGATCACTTTATAAACAAAAGTTAGTTACTATAGCTCCAGCCATGACATCTACTTTTCAGATACCAGAAAAGACAGGCCCCAAAAAGGAAAACCTGCTTTTCAGCTATCTCCCTTTAAAGCAGTTTCCCTGAAACCACATCCAATTAACTTAAACTTATGTTTTCCTGTCATCTTTTTCTGCAAGGGAGCTGGGAAGTTTCATGCATGGTTCATTTTTGCCTCATGTAATACAGGAATCTGTTCGGAAGGAAGGAAGGAGAGATGGCTGTTGGTAAAACAGCTAGCAGATTCTGCATAGAAGGCGATTGATTTACTTACCTACCTCCAAAATTCTGGAAGGGTTTAGCTCCCACCCTATTCTAGATGGCAACAGCCAGGCCTTAGATTTATCACATAACAGATTGGAGAGACTGAACCGCCCAGAAAAAAAGATTTACAGATAGCAACATTTGTGTTTCCTTATTAAAATTCCAGCTATTCATTTACCCAGCTAGGTAAATTCAAGAGAAATGAAAACACATGTCCATACAAAAACTTGCACATGAATATTCACAGCAACATTATTCATAATAGCCAAACAGTGATAACAATCCAAGTGTCATTAACTAATGAATGAATATATGAAACATATTTCTAGGGTGGTGCCTATGGCTTAGTGGGTAGGGCACCAGCCACATATGCTAAGAGTGGGGAGTTCAAACCTGGCCCTGGCTAAACTGTAACAAAAAAATAGCCAGGCATTTGGTGGGCACCCATAGTACCAGCTTCTTGGGAGTCTGAGGCAAAAGAATCACCTAAGCCCAGGAGTTGGAGGTTGCTGTGAGCTGTGTGATGCCATAGCACTCTACCGAGGGCGATAAGTTAGTCTCTGTCTCTAAAGAAAAATAAAATTTCTGGCTCGGCGCCTATAGCTCAACTGGCTAGGGCGCCAGCCACGTACACCTAAGGTGGCGGGTTTGAATCCCCAGCCCGGACCCGCCAAACAACAACGACGGCTGCAACCAAAAAATAGCCGGGCGTTGTGGCGGGCGCCTGTGGTCCCAGCTACTTGGGAGGCGGAGGCAGGAGACTCGCTTGAGCCCAGGAGTT
>NW_003852411.1:15185274-15195864 GCF_000181295.1 Otolemur garnettii
AAATAAAATAAAATTTCTATACAATAGGGTATTAGACAGCCATTGAAGGAAATAGAGTACTGCTACAATATTCCACCTTGAAAACATTATGCTAAATGAAAGAAGCCAGTCACAAAAGACCACATATTATTTGATTCTGTTTACATGAAATGGAAATGTCCAGAATAGGCAAATCAATTTATATCATTATGAAATATCAGAACACTGAGGATTAAAAAAAATTTAAATCTTCTAGAAAGAAAAAATAGGTTACACACAAAAGAATTTTGACAGAAGGATAACAATGGAATTTGCAGTAGAAATTTTGAAAACCAGAATTAATGGGAAAATGTTTTCAAAATTCTGAGTGGAAATACTTTTCAACCTAATACCTGATACCTGGGACAGTTCTTGAATGTCAGAGTGCAGAGTTTGGATTCTAGCCTATAAGCAATGGAGAGCCTTAAAACATTTTGAGCAAGGAAGTAATCACATCAGAATTGTGCCATGGATGGATTGATCTAGCATTGGAATTTCGGATGACTTAGTTTGTAGTGAATAAGTTTGAAAGATCAGTTAGCAAAAAGCTATCATAAGATCTAAGAAGGATAGTAGCAGTGGGAATAGAGAGACACAGACAAGATAGAACGAACATTTTAGAGGCAAAATCAATAGGATATTACAAAATCGTCTTTGTTCCAAAGCCATCTAATCAGATAAGAGCCAGTAAAGTGATTTTTTTAGAATCCGCATTGGCAGCATTTCACATTAAAGTCCTATCATGTGAGAGGGTTCTGGGACATAAGAAGACACTAGTATTTTTGCCCTCCATTCAAATGCACTTAAAACTAGGAAATGCTGAAAAATAGTGGTCATACTACATTGTTAGAAATTCTAAGATTCCAAATGCCTGGCAGGTTGCCAACCTTGCTTTGGCATTGCTACTTAAATTTACTTTACTTGAGGTAAAGATTACCATATGGAAGGCTGGGTGTAGTGGCTCACACCTATAATACTAGCACTCTGGGAGGCCAAGGTGGGTGGATTGCTTGAGCACAGGAATTTGAGACAAGCCTGAGTAAGAGCCAGATCCCATCTCTACTAAAATAGGAAGAAAAAAAAAAAAAACTGGCTGGGTGTGGTGACATTCTCCTGTTGTCCCAGCTGCTCGCCTATAATCCGAGATGCTTGGGAGACTGAGGCAAGAGGATCTCTTGAACCCAAAAGATTGAGGTTGTTATGAGCTATGATGATGCCAGGGCACTCACTCTACCTAGGGCAACAGCAAAGTTAAGACTCTGTCTCAGGAAAAAAAAAAAAGATCAGTATATGGAGTAGAATTTTCTCATCCCCTCCAAACATATCTCAAATCAAAACCTTCATGGTAATTTTCTCAATTCTAAGGCTTACTAACAAAACATGGTTTAAAAGTAATCTGCTTAGGTTTTGTCAAGAGATACCTGAAAGTCAATGCAGTGTTCATTGGTAGGAAGAAGTGTAGAACAATATACTCAGCTCTTAAGTTTCTCCTTATTAGGACTAATTTTTTAACTTTATATTTTGAAATTATATATACTCACAGAAAGTTACAAAAATAGTACATAGAGTTCTGCAGACCTTTCCCCTAGCTTTCCCCAAAAGTGACATCTTATAACTATAGAATAATACCAAAACCAGGTCATTGACATTTGTTCGGTTTTATTAACTAGACTGAAGACTTTATTCCATTTTCACCTGCACTGATGTGTATGTGCATGTATGTGTGGGAGGCTCTATGCAATTTAATACCATGTATACATTTGTGTAACCATTACAATGATCAAGATGAATTATTACATTACCAGAAAAGAACTTCCTCTGCAACTCCCTTTTACAGTCATACCTGCTTCCTCTCACCCATCCCTGACCCAAGGAATGACTAATTTGTTTTCCATCCCTATGGCTTTACTATTTCATGAATACTGTGTAAATGGAATCATATAGTGTGTAATTGTTTGAGATTGGCTTTCTTTTTCATAAAACATATGCTCTTGAGATTTATCCAAATTATATGTACGTCAATAGTTTGTTATTTTTTAAATTGTTGTATAGTATTTCATTGAATGGTTTATTTAACCATTCACCCCTTGAGGGACATTTGGGTTGTTTCTAGTTTTGCTACTGTGAATAGTTATATACAGGTATTTGTGTAAACATAAGTTGTACTAGAGTTTATTTAGCCATTCACCCCTTGAAGGACATTTGGGTTGTTTCTAGTTTTGCTACTGTGAATAGTTATATACAGGTATTTGAGTAAACATAAGTTTTCAGTTCTTAAGAGTAAATACCCAAGAGTATAGTGGTAGGGCTATATGGTATATATACATGTTTATGGTTATAAGAAACTACCAAAGTATTTTCTAGAGTGGCTATACTGTTTTACATTCCTACAAACAATGTTTGCAGTGTTTTTGTATGTGAATCCCAAGAGATTCTTACCTATGTTTTCTTCTAGAAATTTTATGATTTTAGCTTTTATATTTAGTCTATGATTAATCATTTAGAGTTAATCTACAATTGCTTTAAATAAAAGGTGTAGATTCAGAACTTTTTGGTATGCAGTTCAAGGAATTAATCAGAACCACAAATATGCCCCAGCCAAGATACCAGCAATCTGCCTGCCTTTAGAGAAAGAAGTATGGTAGACTACTTCTCCTCCTCATCTGCCCTTCTCTTCCAATGTACCAACTATGGTTTTAGGTACCCTCCAGGTTTGGGGAAAAGGGAAACAGAAAAAGGGATAAGAAAATTATAGCACTACTATCTTAGCCTTCCATAAAGTTCTCTGAGCCTAACAGATAGTTAAAGCTGATTTTTCTCTTATAGGCTCCTTTCTCATCCCTGAGGAGCTCTCACCTATGGTTTTAATGACTTTGACAGATACATTATCTGACTTTGACAGATGCTCACTTGGAACTTTTTTCTGGAAAGGAGTTCTTGATGCTCTGGTTGCTTCACCCCTGCAGTCTTTTAGTCACCTTAGGATATACCCACACATCCTTTGCCTAACAACCTCTAAGAATATAGGCTGATTCAAAAGCATCGATGCTCTTTTATTCTGCCACCAACAGTTGGTCATTTCTCATTATCTAGCCCTCCCAGATGGAATCAAACCCTACCCTGTATGTATCTTCAACCCATCTCCCTTGTGGGAAGCAGAAGGATGAGCCTCACAGCTTCCTCCAAAAACATCCTTTCACAAAATTTTTTCTTTCTCCACTCCCTGACTACCTTTTTTTTTTTTTTTTTTTTTTGAGGCAGAGTTTTATTCTGTGGCCTGGACTAGCATGAGCTAGAGATAGATAATAATCTTTATTAATATGTGCGCTTGTATGTAATGACAACTTCTTAGAAATTATTGGACTCTAGGCCATTAATTAATCGATACAGTCTAGCTATAGATTATATTATAGTTTCTGTTATCAGGTTTAAAGCTTGGGCCAATTAAGGATCTCTTAGTTTTATGAGCCAAAATCCAAATGAAGGTTCTAATTGCATCACGATAGCTTTTTAAGTTCTTTAGAATGCTTTATCTTAATAGAAAAATATATTTTCACATGTTTATTCCTTCAGTCCTTGTATTTTCCATCAAAGAATATATTTAAGAATAGCTTTCCTGATCTCAGCCACATGAATAATTTACATTAAATGAACTAATTCATGTCATAGCTCTGTGAGAAGGCTCCATGTCTATAATCATAGCCCCTCACATTTGTGTAGTACTGCAGTTTGTGAAAATATAGATTATGGCCCTTGATTCTCACAATGACTATGTGAGATGTGAGAAAAGAAGTTATTATCCACGTTTTAAAAATGAGATAACTAAGCTTCAGAAAGAATAAATTATCTGCTTATGTCACATAGCTAGTAAGTGGTTTGAGCTGACATGTATATATAGGGATTTTGGCTTCAAGTTGAGTGCTTTTTCCATTGTACCCATTGTTGCATGTGTTGATAGGAATCCTTATTTGCTGCCAAAATAAGAAAGAAGGGGGAAAACAAAGGTAAAAATCACACACACTCAACAACTTTTTTTTTTTGAAACAGGGTCTTACCCTGTTGCCCAGTGCACTGGTGTCGTGATAACTCACTTCAACCTCAAACTCCAGGGCTGAATGAATCCCCTGCCTCCCAAGTAGCTGGGACTACAGGTACACATCATCATGCCCAGCTGATCTTTCTATTGTTTGTAGAGACAAAGTCTTACTCTTGGTTAGGCTGGTCTCAAACTCCCAGCCTTAATCAGTGCTCCTGCCTCAGTCCGACAAAGTGCTCCTAATAAGAGTAGCAGGTAGAAGGGCAATATGGCCAACCAGACACAGGTATTATGTATCTCCTTCACAGGGAGAAATCACAATAGTAAATATATTATCACATTTCAAACATCATCTAGGAGAGAATGCTAAGTAAGATTCACCTGGAAAGTGAGAGAAAGCACAAAAAGTGGGTAAGGATGGGTTCAGGGCAACTTGCCTGGCTAGCAGCTGATACAAGGTGCTAAATTTTAGAAAAACAGTAAGAGAGAAGCCCCCAGAGCTCTACTCTCCAAGAGGAGCTATTATAGTCTACACTCTAATAGTCTACACTCTAATAGTCTACACTCACCACCCCAACCCAGGCATGTCTAGAGCCTGTCATAGGGAGCTGCTTGAAAATTTACACAAAGACATTCCTCTAGAAAAGGAACCCATGTGGAATCCCACAGGTGTCTGAGCCTATAGGAACTTGACCTTGGTGCTATTCTGAGAACCTAAATACCAGATAATCACAGGCATACATGCAGCCAGTGCCCAAGTCCAAGGAGGAATAGAGAACCCCAGATACCACCCTGCTGCAGGCTGCTATTCAGACTAAGATGCTAGTGGACAGTATTTTCCACTGCTTCCTCGGGTGGGGCCCTAACTTATCTAGTCACAGGTCCAAGGCACTATTTTAAGAGTTTGGTTCTGGGCTGTACCCTACCCTCAAGCTAAATTTGGGCTTGGTATGGGAGCTGCAGCCCCTACCTGGCAGGGGAGGTGCAAGGAAACCAGGCTGTCCAGCACTCATCTGGGACAGTGTTCACCCTTCTGCAACCAGCTGCTAAGGACTGAGTAAACTGCTCTTCCCATAGTCTCTTGCCAGCACAGCCTGCCTGACAAGGTCCCTATACTCTGTGGTCACAGGTAACAGTTTGGGAGTTTAAAGCTGGGCAGTACCTGACTCTTAGGCAGAGTTCATACTGACACAGCTGCAACCCCACATAGTTAAGGAGATCAAAGAGCCTGATCTCTCCTGCACACAACTAGGGCAGTTCCCACTGACTCACTATGGGTTTCTGTGAGACTGAGACACAAACAGACTGTACTCCCTATAGTTTATTGCCTTTGCCACTTGCCTGAAAGAGACCTTGCCCTCTTTATGTCAAGGCCATATTCATCACTATTATGAGGTATTAATACTGGGCCATGCCTTGCCCTTGGGTCAAGTTCAAGGTAATGCAGCTTGGCCAGGAAGGTACCAGAGAGAACAAGTTCTCCTAAGCACATTTTGGGCAATACCCACTGCTCTGTTACAGACATCTGTGGTACTGGGGACTAGCCTGCCCAATCCATGGCAGCTACCAGTAATACCAGCATAGTCCACTTGGGTTTTAGTGTTTGTCTTCACCACCAATACTGCCATCTCCCACATCTCACTAGCTGCTCAAGGGTATAGGAGCTCAACCACACACCTAACCTTCTGCTCTAGCTACTAGGTTCTGGCAAGCCACCTGAAGGCCTAACCTAGGAATTGGCACAGAGGATACTTTCACACTGCTGTCAGCATTTATAAACAAGGAAAAAAAAACCTATAAGCCAACAATTTTATACCCTGTAAAAAGAAGCTTCATAGGTAAAAGAGAAATAGTCTTTCCTAGACCAGCAGACACTGAAAGAATTCATTACCACAAGATGAACCCTGCTTAAACACAGAAAAAAAAGGTCAATATTCACCATCACAAAAACAGAAAATATATAAAACTCACAGGTCTTATAAATAATCACACAAGAGGAGAAAATTAAATGGCAACATGACAGACGTTTAACAAAGCACAAAGACAAAAGGGCAGAGAATTTATAAAACAACGGGAAATCAGCTAATAACATAACAAGAATAAAGCTCACAAGTCAATATTAACCTTGAATAAATGGATTAAAGGCTTCACTTAAAAGATGAGCAGAATGGATTAAAAAAAAAAAGACAAACCATGATCCAACTATATACTGTTTACAAGAAATAGACTAAACCCATAAAAACAGATATAGACTGAAAGTAAAGAAGTGGGAAAAGATATGTCATACAAATGGAAATCAAAAGTGAGCAGGAGTAGCTATAGGTATATCAGATAAAATGAACATTAAATTAAAAAGTTTTAAAACAGACAAAATTGGGAGCAGAGGCAAGATGGCCCACTGGAGCAGGCTTTCCACAGAGGCTCCCATCCAGAAGGACAGTTAAAGGACAGAAGTTTAGCAAGTAAGCTGATGGTTTAGAGCTGAGCCAAGAGAGAAGGTTGAAGAACGCACATGAGACAAGTAGCTGAGGCCAGCTGCAACCTCAAGGAAACAAACAATAGGTGCAAAATCCATCACCAAGTAGACATGAGTCCCCTCCCCCATGAGAATGGCTCGCGGTATACTTTTTTTTTTTTAAATCACCCTCAGTAGAGTGTTTTGGCATCACAGCTCACAGCAACCTCCAATTCCTGGGCTTAGGTGATTCTCTTGCCTCAGCCTCCCGAGTAGCTGGGACTGCAGGCGCCTGCCACAATGCCAAGCTATTTTTTGTTGTAGTTTGGCCAGGGCCTGGCTTAAACCTGCCATCCTCAGCGTATGGGGCCAGTGCCCTACACAGTGAGCAACAGGTGCTGCCCCTGCAGTATACTTTCTACAAACAAGTATACTTTCTACTTTCAGATCTCCTCCTATTTTATCCCATGAAAGAGACCCTCCAAAAACCAAACTCCTTCCCCCGTGTGCCATGGCACTCTCCCGCCAGGCACAAAACTGCATTAAAATGTATATATTCTCTACCTGCAATTCTGAACTCCCAGCACTCCCCTCCACTTTCACCCCAAGGTCTGGAAGCCTATCCCCCATAGAGTCCAGATTCTTGGGCATTTTCTTGAGAGGCATTGACAAGGCGTGGGCTGGGCTGTGCTAATTCTGCAGCACCAGTGAAAGGAGAAGACGGTGGACTGAGGGAACCATACAGGAGAGCAGTGCCCCATGGCACAGAGCAGCAGCAGCAGCAGCAGAGGGAACAATAGGGCTCACACCCCTGGGGATATTTTGGAGACACACTCCCTGATGCTCTGGGCAACCAGAGAAAGCCGGGCATCTTCTCCAGTGGCAGCCACTGGTAGAAGAGATCTGGGACAGAAACCCAGGCCCTGTGAGTAAAGGGTTATGCCTGAGGCGGTACCTGCCTGGGCAGGCGCAGTGAGACAGAGACTAGAATATGCACCCGCAGAGACAGCATATTCCCAGGGTGGAGCTGAGCCAGAAGGACTGCTTTAGTGAGCCTAAGAAGCCCCCAGGGGATCATAGCTGAGCAAAACCTGGCAGGGAGAGAGACAGGAGCTGAGAGCTGAACGTGAGCTCTAATCGCACCCGCCCAAATACAATGCTACAGAGACAGACATGCCAGCTCCGGGCAGCGGCATAGACCAGGGCTGAGTCACAGTTTCTGTGAACTCAAACAGCTCCCGGTCAGCAGGGGAATATAGCCAGGACAGAAACACAAATTCTACAAAAATAGAAGAGTCAGTAACATCAATCAGAGGGCGGGGCTGGAACTGAGTTAACTGCCACAGCTTCCATTAAGCACCAGCGGTTGTCAGACCTCAGCTCCCCTTGCTGGATGGTGGCAGAGTGCAGCAGCCTGGCCGAGGAAAAATAGAATGTCCCTGTGACTCAGGCAGGCATAAACCCCTAGCACATCTGCTTATTGGAGGGACCTGGGTCACAGCCCTGTGGAGTCACCAGTGACTGGGTGTGACAGAGGTGCAAGGTAGGGAAGGAGTCATCAACCTTCCCAGACTAACTCATTTGTTGGGTGAGTACTTCTGAATCCTTGGGGCACTGGAGCAAGTCATACTCGAACTACCAGCAGACTCCTGCTATCTAGTTGCTGGAGACCTTTTGAACTCTCTCACTTGAGATAGGGTGCTGACTGGGACAATTGATTTGGATCTCTTGAACTGGGCCAATCACTCGAGGACTATCCAAAGTGGTACCATGAGTGTGTGGTTGTAGGAAGGTTTAATTTTCCTTTTCAATTGTTGCCCATGGAGGGGTGGGGTGACTTAATTGCTGGTATTTCTCCACAGCTGAGACTTCAACCCAGAGTAACTAGAGTAGGACAGAGACCAGCTGAAAACAAGACACAGCCACTTAGCCCCACCACACCAAGCAGGTCCCCAGTGTCTCAGGCTGTAGTGCTGTATGGGTCCTTTGCAAAGCTCTAGGGGAAAAGGTATAGACACCAGTCCCAGCTCTTGAACAAAAGGCTGGTTAATCACTACTCCAGGAGCCCCCAACCCAACTTTACCTTATCTGCTCATCTAGCCAAATGGTATAAAATAATCATGGGGTGGAATCAGTGGAAAAACTCCAGTAACATGAATAACCAGAGTCGATCAACTCCCCCATGGAACAACACTGCAGACACAACAGAAGATCCCATACATAAACAAATCGCTGAGATGTCAGAAATTGAATTCAGAATTTGGATTGCAAATAAGATTAACAGAATGGAGGTAAAGTTGGAATTAGAAATTCAAAGAGCATTTCAAAAGTTGTTTCAAGAATTCAATGAAATGAAAGACAAAAATCACTGTGACACATTGAGACAAAAACTTGCAGCCCTCAAAGACCTGAGAAATACAGTGGAACCCCTCAGTAACAGAATGGAGCAGGTAGAAGAAAGGATTTCTGACAGTGAAGACAAAGCTTTTGAACTCTCCCAAACACTCAAAGAAGAAGAGAAGTAGAGAGCAAAAACAGATCATTCTCTCTGGAATAATTCGAAGAAAACTAATATTTGCCTTATAGGAATTCCTGAAGGCGATGAGGTTGCTTTGAAAGGCACAGATGCTCTACTTCATGAGATAATGAAGGAGAACTTCCCAGACACGCCATGAGGTTCTGAAATTCAGATAGCACACAGTTTCAGAAGTGCAGCACGACTCAACCCAAATAAGAGATTTCCTAGGTACATTATAATTAACTCACCAAAGTTAATATGAAGGAGAAAATTCTGCAAGCAGCCAGCCATAAGAAAACCATAACCTACAAGGGGAAGAATATTAGAATGACTGCAGATCTCTCTGCTGAAACCTTTCAAGCTAGAAGAGTGTGATCACTGACTTTTAGTGTCCTACACCAAAATGACTTTCAACCGACGATCCTGTATCCAGTTAAACTGAGTTTCATTTAAGATGGAGAAACTGAATACTTTACTAACATTCACATATTGAAGAAATTGGCCATAACTAAATCAGCTCTCTAGGATATTCTCAGACCTATTCTCCATAATGACCAGTGCAATCCTCCATCACCAAAGTAAACTCACTCAGAAATTTTTGATCAAATTCTAACTTCCACGGTAGAGAAAGGATTAAAAATGTCCACTGGACTTTCGAAAAACTTGATACCCAAAATTCTACCATGTTTATCAATATTTACGATTAATGTGAATGGTTTAAATAGTCCTCTAAAGAGGCACAGGTTCGCTGACTGGCTACAAAAACTCAGGCCAGATATCTGCTACACACAAGCATCTCATCTTACCTTAAAAGATAAATATAGACTCAGGGTGAAGGGACGGTCATCTATATTTCAGGCACATGAAAGCAGAAAAAAGCAGGTGTTGCCATTTTATTCTCAAATACAATAGGCTTTAAACCAACAACAGTAAAGAAAGATAAGGATGATCATTTCATGCTTGTTAAGGGCAACACTCAACATGGTGAGATTTCAATTATTAACATTTATGCACCCAACCAGAATGCGCCTCAGTTTATAAGAGAGACTCTTAGTAACAGATATGAGCAACTTGATTTCCACCAGCACCATAATAATCAGAGATGTTAACACTCATTTGGCAGTGTTGGACAGATCCTCCAATAAGAAGCTAAGCAAATAAATTTTAGACTTAAACTTAACCATTCAACATATGGATTTAACAGACATCTACAGAACATTTCATCCTAACAAAACTGAATACACATTCTTCTCGCAGCCCACGGAACATACTCCAAAATCGATCACATCTTAGGTCACAAGTCTAACCTCAGCAAATTTAAAAGAATAGAAATTATTCCTTGCATCTTCTTGGACTATCATGGAATAGAAGTTGAACTCAGTAACAAGAGGAATCTGCAGACTCATACAAAAACACAGAAGCTAAATAACCTTATGCTGAATGATAGGTGGGTCAGAGATGAGATTAAGAAGGAAATTACCAAATTTTTGGAACAAAACGATAATGAAGACACGAATTATCAGAACCTCTGGGATACCGCAAAGGCAGTCCTAAGAGGGAAAT
>NW_003852411.1:15198604-15207566 GCF_000181295.1 Otolemur garnettii
CCAATTATAGCCCAAGAATATGGGGAAAGGGGAAAGGGAAGGGAGGGGAGGGGAGGGTGGAGGATGGGTGGAGGGAGGGTGATTGGTGGAACAACACCTATGGTTCATCTTACAAGGGTACGTGTGAATGTTTCTAAATGTAGAATATAAATGCCTTAACACTATAACTAAGAAAATGCCATGAAGGCTATGTTAACCAGTTTGATGAAAATATTTCAAACTGTATATAAAATTAGCACACTGTACCCAATGACTACATTAATGTACACAGCTATGATTTAATAAAAATTAAAAAAAAATAAAAAAAGTTATGAGTGCAGATAAGGTTTGTGGTTATCAAAAGCCTAGAATTCAAAATATCATGAGTCTTCATTATCCTCTGGATAATTCTGAATAGAATATATCCCCCTCTTGAAGAAGGGAGAGATAAAGTGATTTGCACAGCATCATAAAGAATAATTTAATTAGGGATAGGTCCATAACCTCTTGAGTTCAGTGTTCTGGTCATATTTGACCAAGTAAGGCAAAAAGACTAACATATCGCACTACAGGAAAACCTAAAACTTGTATATAACTTGAAGACTTGATTTTAAAACCTAAGAAACAGATTGAATGAAATTTTAGCAACATGCATAATAGTGTCTTACTACCCTAAGTAATAATAAGTGCTACTCCAAATCATAAGAACATGGATACAAAACTCAATAGAAAAATGGGTACAAGAAATAGGTAAGTTACAGAAAAAGAAAACATGAAAAGATGTTCAATATACTAAGCATTTGAAAAACATTAAAAAAAGAAATGTTCATCCTCCTTTTCTTTTGAGAGGTAATCTACAGTATGTTTAAGAATATGGATTCTAAAGCCAGTCTTCCAGGGTTTGAACCTCATTTCTAACATTTTCTAAACTGTGTAACCTCAAGCAATTTATAAATTTCTCTGTGTCTCAGTTTTCTTTTCTTCAGTATGGGGTAATGACAGTAACTTTCTCATAGGGCTGTTACAATAATTAAACCAAGTTAGTTTACATAAAATACTTAGAATAGTGTCTGGCATGGAGTAAATACCAAATGAGTGTTTATTATTACTATTCCTTCAACATGTTGATAAAATGAAAAAAGTTATTTGGAAGATAAAGGAAACTGCAATATGTTGGTGGGAAAGGAAATGAGTGTAACTTTTTCGAAGGACTTGATAATGTGTATACTCTCTACTAAGCAGTTCTATTTCTGAAATCTTACCTAGACACATAGGTACAGAAGGGTACATGTTCAAAAACATTCATTATATCCCTCTTTTCTATCAAAAAGGAAAACAATTTAAATATCCCCAGGAGGGGTGCCTTATACCCCTTACATTGTACTCATTAGGTGTTTCTAAAAATAGTAGAAAACTTCTTCATGCTTTTCATGAAGATGAAAAAGCCTGTTTCACAAAGTTTAAAAAGGTCTATTAATTCCTAATTTTAATAATTTGTAAATGTTAGAATTTTTTGCATCTATGAACATAATACTGTGACTATGTTATTTCTTTGTGTGAAATAATAAACTTATCAGTGGACTACCTATTATTAAATTTCTAAAGAACTCTAGACACCTCCAAAATCACTCTAGAATTCAATATTATATAACATATAATAAATGCATTTTGTCATTATATACTCTTTTTAATAATCAATTACAATTTGTTTGCTATTATTTTACATGTTTCTATGTGTAGGCAGAGATGAGATTTTTCTAGAATAGCCTTATTTTGTAAAACATTTGAGAGTTTTGGTACCAATGTTCCATTTGATTTCCATAATTTATCTGGTAGTAGTACTTCCATTAGAGTGTGGTGAAAATGAATTAGAAGCATTGATGTATGTGATATAATTTAAAATGACTATGAAATCCCTCTGTTAAACTACTTGATCTTGAATCTTCATTTGTGGGAGTTTCTTTTGTAAACTTTTCTGTTCCTATGGATATTATATTGTTTAGGCTTTGTATCTAGACAGATGTCTATATTGATGAAGAATATTTTTCTAGAAAATATCCATAATGTCATTTTCCAAATCAATGCATGATTATGCTAATTAATTCTTAATGATTTTAATATAATTTTATATCATAGTCAATATTCCATATCTTAAAAAAAGGAACACATGGGCAGCAGCGCCTGTGGCTCAAAGAAGTAGAGCGCTAGCCCATATACTGGAGGTGGTGGGTTCAAACTCAACCCTGGCTAAAAAATGCCAAAAAAAAAAAAAAAAAAAGGAACATATTCTAAGCATATTAATATTGTAACTGTTAAAAAGAATGATGTAGGCTTGGCGCCTGTGGCTCAAGCGGCTAGGGCGCCAGCCACATACACCTAAGGTGGCAGGTTCGAATCCAGCCCAGGCCCGCCAAACAGCAATGACGGCTGCCGGGCGTTGTGGCGGGCGCCTGTGGTCCCAGCTACTTGGGAGGCTGAGGCAGTAGACTCGCTTAAGCCCAGGTGTTTGAGGTTGCTGTGAGCTGTGATGCCACGGCACTCTACCCAGGGGGAAAAGCTTGAGGCTCTGTCTCAAAAAAATTAAAAAAATAAATAATAAAAAAAAAAGAATGATGTAGGGTGGCACCCATAGCTCAGTGGGTAGGGGGCCAGCCACATGCATTGAGGCTGGTGGGTTCTAACCTGGCCTGGACCAGCTAAAATAATGACAACTGCAAGAAAAAAATAGCCGGGCACTGTGGTGGGTGCCAATAGTCCCAGCAACTAGGGAGTCTGAGGCAAGAGAATCACTAGGGAGTCTGAAGCAAGAGAATCACTTAAGTCCAAGAGTTAGAGGTTGTTGTGAGCTGTGACGCTACAGTACTCTACAGAGGGTGACAGTGAGACTCTGTCTCCAAAAAAAAAAAAGAATAATGTAGATCGACATGTACTGATGTGTAGAGTATGACATATTTACAATAATAAGTCATAGAATAAATGTATAATATGATCTCATAAATATAAAAACATGCAAAACATATATGTGAATGAATTTACATACAGATATTTAAAGAGGCCTACTATTAATGAGGATATTTAACATGGGGAGACGGGGAAGATGAAGAGTTTTTAGTATTTTACTCTCTACTTACACTACATATATTAAAAGCTCCCCCTGCCAAACAAAGAAAGATGTGCATTTTACTTAACGATTTAAAAACTACAAAAACAAAAACGAAAACAAGGGGAAGGGAGGATACTTAGTAGGGCTACTTAGAAACTAGAGTTTCTTTAGATTGAATATAAGATTATAAATGTTTTGTTATTTAAATTTAGACAGGACATACCATTTTGGAAGTAGCAGTCTGACTTCAGCAATTGATACATATGATCCAAGAAAACCAGAGGTCTTCAGAAAATACTGTCTCACACCTAAAAGAGTACTAATTAAAACAACTCAGCTGATTAATATCTTGCACCTTAGCTGTATTTATCTGAGTGTTCAGATAACTTAAAGGCAAGATAGGTTTTTAAAAATGTTTTTTAATTATTCAAACTTTACTGAATGAATTCTTCTACAAGAAGAATAAAGTTTTTGAAAAATTTCTGTACAGGAAGCCTCTGTAACTCAAATGCGTTTGAAAAATAATATTTTATTTTATTGAGGCTTATTTAGGAAATACTTTGAATTGCTGGGATGATGGAAATTATAGAATAACAGGAAACCAAGGAAAAATATAAGAAAAAAAACATCAGTTTTTTATGCTTCTTTTAAACCAAAGAGGTATAAAAGATCATTAACACAAATTACACTGCAAATTTCACAGAGCACCCCCCCTTTTTTTTTGAGACATAGTTTCATTTTGTTGCCCTTGGTACAGTGCCATGGCATCATAGCTTACAGCAGCCTCAAACTCCTGGGCTCAAGAGATCCCCCTGTCTCAGCCTCCCAAGTAGATGGGACTACAGGCATCCACCACAATGCCTAACTAATTTTTAATTCTTTCTTCTTCTTCTTGTTTTTTTTTTTTTTTAGTAGAGATAGGGGGCTTGCTCTTGCTCAGGTTGGTCTCCTGAGCTCAAGGGATCCTCACAGAATGTTAGGATTACAGGTGTGAACTACCATACCTGGCCCACAGAACACCTTTAATATGATTCAGGAAGAGCTGATAAAGTATTAGTGCCTCATCAAGTCAATATGGGGGACAGGTCTTTCATCTTTAAAATAACGACAGCAATTTTATGCCTGGAAAATCTATGATTTTTATTTCTATTAGGCAGATAACTGAAAATCATGTCACTTACTAAAATTAAACAAATAAAATAAAAGTATCAAATATACGAAGCAGACTTCAGTTCAAATACATGCTCCACTCCTTACTAGCTATGTGACCCTGAGTAAGTTTCTTTATGCCTCAGTCCCTCATCTGCAAAATGACAATAATAATAGTATCTAGGGTTGTCATATAACATGAGAGATTACATTTAAAATGCCTGGCACAAAGTAAGCACTCAATAAATACTGGTGATGGCAATGATATGCTGAGACAATAAGCACTATTTCCAAAATTTTAAATATTTTGAAGACAAAAAGTATCAAAAGTGTGTCAGTGCACAATCAACAATTTTAGAAGGATGTTATCCTTAGTGAGCTATATATCTGAGTTTTGCTCAAGCTAGTAGTCCTAATTTTTGAAATCCAGGCTTCCTTTTCATTACATATCTTCTAGATTTAACTGCAAACCAGTAAGACCAATTCTATATGCTGTACATACATACAGAATAACATAACAGTGAAGATCATGGATTCTGGAGGCAAACTACCTGAGTTCAAATACCATTTTTGCTATTTACTAGCTGTATGATCTTGGGCAAGATTACTTAACCTCTCTGTGCCTCAGATTCTTCATCTATAAAATGGGGATAATAAAAATATTTATTATATAAATATTCTTCATTTTAAGAATAAATAAGAAGTGTATATGAAGCATCCCATACAATTCTCAAGAACCTTTAGCTATCATTATCATTCCTCATAGTCACTCTACCAAAAAAACAAAGAAAGCACATACGTCTGACCACAAGAACTTGATTCTATAGAAACAGCACAACTAATTCTTAAATTAGTTTTGACAAACTGACAACTATACGATTCTTAAACTGGTTGGGTATTTGAACCAATATTGGGTATATTGCCTTAATGTGAACAAGACAATTTTGTATTGACTCTTTCCCATTGTCACTGATGTAAACTTAGAAAAGACCAAACTTCCTTATCAAAATCCACTCTAAAATTGCTTTATCTGTTTGTTTTTGAGATAGAGTTGCATTTTGTTGCCCTCAGTAGAGTGCTGTGATGTCATAGCTCACAGCAACCTCAAACTCTTGGACTCAACTGATCCTCTTGCCTCAACCTCCCAAGTAGCTGGGACTACAGTAACCCGTCACAATGCCTGGCTACTCTATAGAGATGGGGTCTCGCTCTTGCTGAGACTGGTGTTGAACTTTTGAGTTCCAGCAATTCACTGCCTTGGCCTCTTGGAGTGCTAGGATTACAGGCTTGAGCCACCAGCCCTGCATTATCTGTTTTAAGCAAGTTAACTTCCTACCTGTCATCTGTACTGCGAAGGGATGGAAGCCGAAAACTCGTGTTTCTGTCAAGTTTTGACTGGCTTTTGGTCCTCTTGATGGAGCCTTTCAGGCGCTTGCTGAAGAATCCCTAGAATGAAAAGGCAGAGAGTGATGGAAGAGAGAACCAAAAGGGAACCTTATCCTTGACTATACTTGCAAAAGGTGTTTAGATTTTTGTAACATGGACTACAAATAGAATCTAGCTTGTAACTTTTTTTTTTTGGTAGGGACAGAGTTTCATTTTATCGCCCTCAGTAGAGTGTGCTGTGGCATCACACAGCTCACAGCAACCTCCAACTTCTGGGCTTAGGCAATTCTCTTGCCTCAGCCTCCCGAGTAGCTGGGACCACAGGCGCTCGCCACAGCGCCCAGCTATAACTTTTTTTATTGTGTAATAATAGTTGCTGGAAACCATTTGGTAATATAATGAGAAAATTCCTTTCTTTTATGATAACTGAGATAATTAAACTTCTGTTTACACTTAATTTCTTATTTCTTAAATAGTAGAGAAGCTTCTAACTATACTAACAAATTTTTGAAAGCACAAAAATATACACAAATATATTCCTTTCTATGAAGATGATGTCAGCAATTTCAATATAAACAGCATCCAATGGTTTCCTAAATTAAGGGAAAGTAGGAAAAGATAATGTCATGTGCAAAGGCCCTGAGATAAGAACATATTTGGCATGTTAAAGAAATGAAAGATACTAATGGTGAGAAGAGAAGAAACTATTCTAAGATCTGCAAAAAAATAAGTTAATTAGTCATAAAATTGATCTATGTCATCTTAAATAAGGTAGCATGAAGTTAAGTTTAGGTGTAGTTAAACTATTTTCAAATGAAGTATGGTTCATTCATGAAATCATTAAAGCATATAGACTTTAAAGAACAAAGTGCTTTACAGTCTTAAGCTCTTGGTTGCCTCCTACCACCTTCATCAAACTATCTAGAGTTCCCTGAATATCTCCCCAAACTCTGTACCTGCCAAATAATGAACACTCAATAAAAGTCTGCTGACTAAAAGAATAAATACAAGAATGAGAAACTTACAATTATATTATTGGCAGACGAAAGAAATGACGTCTTATATAAGTATATTAAAAAGACTATAATTCACGATCCCACAATCCCATTATGAGGCACCTACCCAAAAGAGGAAAAATCATTTTATCATAAGGACATTTGCAGTAGATTATTTATCACAGCTCAACTTACAATTGCTAAGATGTGGAGACAACCTAAATGCCCATCAACCTAGGAATGAATGAATAAACTGTGGTATATGTATACCATGGAATACTATTCAGCCATAAAAAGATGAAGACTTTACATCTTTTGTATTAACCTGGATGGAGATGAAGTATGTTCTTCTTAGTAAAGTATCACAAGAACAGAAAAGCAAATATCCAATGTACTCAATACTAATATGAAGTCAACAGACAATCTAATCCATGCCCACGTAAGAGAAAAACTCGATTCAATTCAAGTTAGGGGAAGAGGGAATGAAGGAGTGAGGGAAGGACTGGCGTGTTCCCACTTAATGGGCACAAAGTAAGGGTATATGGCACACCTTTTGGGTGCAGGACACAACTACAAGGTGGACTCTGCCTAACAAATGCAAATATTTATAACCTAATTGTACCTTCACATTAACTGAAATAAAAAAAAAATAAAATGACTGTAATTCAAAGAAAATATTTTCACACATGCAAAATGATTATTCCTTTGTATGATATTCATCTCATGTAAGTTGTGTACAATAAACATTTCCATAAAAAGGGAAAAAACATATTGGGCCAATATTAGCACATTGAATATTTTCTATTCCTTTAGTTACCACCAAAGCCCACTGTCTTGGGGTGAAGACTATATTAATCAGGTTAAGCTAAGTTATATTTATCTAATAACCCCCACAATCCCAGTGGTATAAAACTTGTACATGCCCCTGAGCAGGTCAACTGAGGGGCTGGGGTCCTGTCTTTGTTGTCCTTACCCAGGGACCTGGGCTAAGGAAGGACTCTTCTCTGTGCTTCTGCAGGTGCAGCAGGAGGATAAGGGTAATACAGTAAATTATGCAAATGTACTAGTTCTGAAAGCATCATGTTACTTCTAGTCTCATTTAAGTGGACAAATAAGTCATATGACCACACCTAACTTCAATGGGAAAGGGCTATGTAATTCTAACACATATCCAGAAAGACAACTGAAAATGGTGAACAGTAGCATGGATTGCCACAGTGGTTTACCAAGTGTGTTTTTTAAACACATAGGCATTGCTCCTTTCATAAAGAAAAATGGAAGCAAACCTATCTGAATCACTAAAGTAGAACTATTTAGATAACTACAGAAATATTATTTATATCTTCTTGCTTTTACTGTTCGAAGGATTAATTGAAAACTCCAAGAAAATAGGTGTATAGAGATTGTCTGGAGGGAAGAGAAAAAGACGATTTTTAAAGGTACTATATTTCACAGAGATCAGCATTTGCCTTTTCACAGCTGACCTTTGAGTAACAAGGGTTTGAAATGTGTGGGCTGATTTGTATGCAGTTTTTTTTTTCCCAATAAATATATTGGAAATTTTTTTTGAGAGTTGCAATAATTAAAAAAAAAAACCAAACAAACTCACAGATGAACTGTGTAGCCCAGCCAGGAAATAATCAGAAAAATTAAAAAGATATGTCATGAATGTGCAAAATATATGTAGATACTAGTGTATTTTATCATTTACTACCATAAAATATACACCAATTTTTTATAAAAAGTTAAAATGACATTCACAATCTAGAAATGTAAACAAATGTAAACAATGAAGCATTAAATCACAGCTGCATTTAAAAGTAACTATAGTACATTTTGTACTATTAGGATAATTTTGTGACCACCTCTTCGTGCTGTTGGAATGAGCTCAAGCATTATATCTGCTTAAAACACTGTGTGATGCTAATCATCTCCACATGAGCAGTTTGTTTCTCCAGAAAATTGTTCATCATAGTAAAAAGTGATCTCCTGTGGTTCTTGTATCATAGTAAAAGTGATCTCTTGTGGTTCTTCTATGTAAACTTTGAACAACATCATGGGACCCAAACGGAGTACTATTAATGATGCTGGAAACACTCCCCCAAAGCAGAGAAAAGTTATGACATTACAAGAAAAAGTTGAATTGCTTGATATGTACCATAGATTGAGGTCATACCATTGCAGCTATGGTTACCAGCCATTTAAGATAAATGAATCTAGCATAAGAAATATTAAGACAGAAGAGAAAATTCATGAAACTGTCACTGCAGCTACTCCAACAGGCAACCTTGTATTTTTTACAAAATACTATGTTTTTTAATCTTGAATTGAAAATGCAGCTTTTATGTGG
>NW_003852411.1:15207586-15211348 GCF_000181295.1 Otolemur garnettii
AAAAAAAAAACTGTCACTGCAGCTACTCCAACAGGCAACCTTGTATTTTTTACAAAATACTATGCTTTTTAATCTTGAATTGAAAATGCAGCTTTTATGTGGGTGCTGGATTGCTATAGGAAAGGCATACCTACAAACTCTAATATGATTTAAAAAAAAAAAAGGTGAAGACATTATACGACAACTGAAAGCAGCAGGAAGGTGAAGGAGCTAATGCTGGAGAATTTAATGCCAGCAAAGGATGGTTTGATAATTTTAGAAGGAGGTTTGGTTTTTAAAATGTCAAGATAATAGGAGAAGCAGTTTCTATCAACCAAGAGGCATCAGACAAGTTCCCAGATGCCATTAAGAAAAACACTGAAAAAGGATATCTGTCTGAACAGGTTTTTAATGAAGATGAATATGGACTCCCCTATTCTGGAAAGAAATTCTACAAGAAAGAAAAGTGAGTACAGGATTTAAGGCAGAAAGGGATAGGCTAAGTCTATTGTTTTGTACAAATGCAGTCAGATTTATGATCAGGACTGTTCTTATCTATAAAGCTGCTAACCCCTAAGCCTTGAAGGCAAAAGATAGATAACAGCTGCCAATCTTTGGCTGTTCAACAAGAATGGTCGAATGACAACCCCTCTTATGAATTGGTTCCCCTAGTGCTTTATCTCTGAGTCAGGGAATACCTTGCCAGTAATGGACTGCCTTTTAAAGTTCTTTTATTATTGAGCAACACCCCTGGCCACCTAGAACCCCATGAGTTCAGCATCCTAACACAATGTCTCTAACTCAGCCTCTAGGGTGTTAAGGCTCTTTACACATAGCACTCTATGGATAGGGCTGTTGATGCTATGGAATAGAACCCTAATAGAGAGAACATCATGAAAGTTTGAAAGTTTCTGTTATAGAAAAAGCTGCAAAGGCCAATGAGTCTGAAACAATAAATTACTGATGAAGAAAACTATGTCCAGATGGTGACATGACTTCACAGGATTTACAATAAAGCCAATCAAGAAAATTATGAAAGACATTGTGGATACGGCAAAAAAGGTGAGATATGAAGGATTTTAAGATATAAATCTTGGAGAAATTTAAGAGCTAATAGACACTCATGGGATTAACAGAAGACAACTTGATGGAGATGAGTATCTCGAAACCAGTGACAGACAATGAGAAAGAAGATGTAAAAGAAGCAGTGCCAGAAAACAAACTGATATTAGATAATATGGCAGAAAAAGTCAGATTATTGAAGACTGCTGTTAACTACTTTTTTCTTTGAGACAGAGTCTCACTTTGTTGCCCTGGGTAGAGTGCCATGGCATTACAGCTCACAGCAACCTCAAACTCTTGGGCTTAAGCGATTCTCTTGCCTCAGCCTCCCCAAGTAGCTGGGACTACAGGCGCCCACCACAACGCCCGGCTATTATTTTGTAGTTGTCATTGTTTAGCAGGCCTGAACTCGCCAGCCCCCTAGCCGCTGAGCTACAGGTGCCGAGCCAGCTTTTGCCTTCTTTTAATGAACCTTTTTACGATATGGGCACTGAAACTAAAGCAGTGATAGAGGAAAGGTACTGCACAGAAACAGTTGTAGAGAAATTAAAAAGTAAAAAACCCTGATGGAGATTACTACACATTTTCCTAAGTTACACAAATGTGCCTGCCTCTCCTGCCTCCCCTTGCACATCCTCCACCCACCTCTGCTGTCTCTGAGAGCAACACCAACTCCTCCTCTTCCTCCTCCTCCACAGCCCACCCAGTGGGAAGACAAGGGTGAAGACTTGTATGATGATCCACTTCCTCTTTTTTTTTTTTTTGTTTTGAGACAGAGCCTCAAGCTGTCCCCCTGGGTAGAGTGCCGTGGCATTACAGCTCACAGCAACCTCCAACTCCTGGGCTCAAGCGAGTCTCCTGCCTCCGCCTCCCAAGTAGCTGGGACCACAGGCGCCCGCCACAACGCCCGGCTATTTTTTTGGTTGCAGCCGTCATTGTTGTTTTGGCGGGTCCGGGCTGGGGATTCGAACCCGCCACCTTAGGTGTACGTGGCTGGTGCCTTAGGTGGTTGAGCGATAGGCGCCGAGCCTCCACTTCCTCTTAATTACATTTTCTCTTATGATTTTCCAAGTAACATTTTCTTTTATCTAGCTTGCTTTACTGCAAGAATACAGTATGTACTATATACCTAATGAATTTATTGTTAATTGATGGTTTACATTGCCAGCAGGGCTTCCAGTCAACAGTAGGCCCTCAGTTGTTAAGTTCTAGGAAGTCAAAAATTAAATAAGATTTTTTGGTTGTGTGTGTGATCGATGCCCTTAATCTTCATGCTATTCAAAGGTCACCTGTACAAGCTTAGTGTCATTAGGCAGAGCCTTATCGTTAGTATTCCAAGGCAAAGCCTTTATTTACTACTTTCTATGACTTAATCAGATGAGTCACCACATTTGCTAATACATTTTAGCCAGTAAACCAGATTTAAATTTATAGAATTCTAAAACGATTGTTTAAGGTTAGTTAAAAAACCACTGGCCTAGGTTGAGATCCAGTGAAGGACCTGATCAAAAATCATATAATACATTATATATATATATATATGTATATATATATATATATATAATTTTTTTTTTTTTTGAGACAGGATCTTGCTCTGTCTTCCAAATCATAGTGCAGTGGTGTCATCATAGCTCACTGCAACCTCCCCATTACTGGGTACCCTCAAACTTCTCTACATTCAGCCTCTAGTAATTCATCAATTATAGTTCAGGCTTTCCTGGTCAGAAATAGGAAGTCTTGCCTTTAAACTTTTGAGGGATGGTATAATGCTATATCTACCTTAACATCTACCACAGTGTTTAAATGTTAGTAAGTGCTCAATAAATATCTAATAAATATATACATGAAATTATGGTTGTTTCCGAAATACAGATAAGGAAAAGTCTAAGATTGCAGAATAGTCAGTAATATTTCATGGAGGTACTGGAATCCACTGCAAAATTCTTTTTTCATCTCCCTCTCTGATGTTACAGAAGCATGGCTTTCACCTGAGAAACTGTTACCTTTAGGTCTCTATTCCACTGAAGTTTTTCATTTTTCCTTATTCAATAGCACACATTCAAAGAAAAGAATGATCTGTGCAATCCTGGTCAGAGTAAAAGCATGCACTTTGAGGTTCATATTGTCTTGATTTAGCATCATTTGTATCTTTGCTGCTCTCATGTTTTAATCTCTTGTATTTTCTTTTATTCATTAAGAATTTTAGGCCCTAGCCTGCAATCTGAAGCTATTCAATTACTAATACCACCCTCCATTTTCTTAATGATCAGCTACCTGAAATCAAAATTAAATCAATGTTTAAATCTAACTTTCTCATGCTATTACCAACCTATTCAGGAAGACCATATAGTTGAACAGGCTAAAAGCACCAAAAATTCCATCCCCAAGCTCAGCTTGACTTCTAATGTCTCTCAGCCCTGGACCAATCATGCACTGAGCCTTTTAGCAACATAACACCTCTCTGTGAAATTTAAGAGTGTATGCCATGTCCACTTGCCCACTGCCCCTCTGAGAAATTCCTTATATATGGGTCACTATGCTTCGCGCCAGGCGGTCCTTCTGCTCTGGTCACATCTCACTAAACCAGGATGCATAACTTGCCTAAAGCAGCTAAGAAGAGTGGTTCTGGTAAGTTCCACCTGTAAGATGTGGTGTCATTCGGTGACTACTTGCCATCCTAGACTATTTTCTTTTTTCTTTCTTTCTTTTTTTTTTTTTTTT
>NW_003852411.1:15211518-15234681 GCF_000181295.1 Otolemur garnettii
TTTTTTTTTTTCAGTTTTTGGCTGGGGCTGGGTTTGAACCTGCCACCTCCGGTATATGGGGCCAGTGCCCTACTCCTTTGAGCCCACAGGCACCGCCCTAGCTTAACTATTTTCTATGACTTAATCAGATGGCCATTCCCTGCTTCACACTTTATATTCCTACAACTCTCTATCTTCTCCACACACTTGCTACTGCTCATGTTCCTTCCCTTCTCCCTGGCCAGATCTTCCTTTCAGATTCTGCTCAGGCATGATCTCTTCCAGGGTGCTTTTACTGATGCCCTGACCCTGCTCGAGATCAGGCACATCCAAGTATCAATAAATAGAGCTAGCCTTACCTCTAGCACACTGCATGCATGCTTGTTTATGTGTCATCAGGCTTCCCCACTAAATTCTGAACTCCTTAGAACAAGGACTAAAGAATCTCTGTATTTCCAGAACAAGTATGATATCTGGCATTTAGTAGGAGTTCAATAAATGTTTTATCAATAAGATAAAATATGTGGTTAAATGAATAAATGTCATTTGGTATTTGTGCTGTGTAAGCACCACCACGGGAAAGCAGGGGATTCTGAATGAGAAAGAGTAGCTTTAAATCCTGGCCCCAGTTCCTCCTAGGGCAGTGGTTCTCAACCTTCCTAATGCTGCGGCCCTTTAATACAGTTCCTATGGGTTGCGACCCACAGGTTGAGAAATGCTGTCCTAGGGGAATGACAGACTGGTCACAACTTCCATATTTCAGATTTCTTATCTGTAAAAGGAAGATTAAAATATCCTCTTTCTGGGGCAATTTAAAGGAGTAAGATAATTTGAATACAAAAGTGTTATAGAAAATAATAGAGAGTACTAAACGAATATGAACCTAGGGTAAGACACTACTGAATAGTTTAGTTGAACACACACTTTTTCCTCCTAGAAACTATAGCACTGAAGGAAGAAAAGAAAATCAGAAAAAAGTTCACAGTACCAGGGATTTGTGGCTGTTTCATTCAGTGATGTATCCCCTTGTGTCTATAGTGATACTTGCTATACAATAAGAGCACAGTAACCATTTATTGACTGAATGGATTTACTGTAGAGTCCTGAGTATTAATAATGGCTAGGTGCTTTCTAATATGTAATACCATTTAATCCATGCAGCAACTTCATAAAGTAGGTATTCTGTAGTTTACTATAGATCACACAGTTTACAGATATAGAGTTAAGGTTTAAACCCAGTATACTGCTTTGTATTTTAAAAGTTTTGTTCAAATATTTACTGAATACCTATTATTTGTCATATACCTAAGAAATAAAAGTTTTGTTCAAATATTTACTGAATACCTATTATTTGTCATATACCTAAGAAAGCTGACATACATCAGTAAACAAAAAAATAAAAATTCTTGCTTTCATTCAGCTTACATACTAGTGGAAGGAGACAGACAATAAACAAAGAAATAAGTGAAAGGCAAATGTCATAAAAAATAGAGTCATGACATTAAGTGGTTAGGGTAGGCCTTATAGTGAAGGATTGATTACATTTGAGTCAAGATTTCAAGAAGGTGCGTTAGCCTGCTGTTATCAGATAGAAAAGCATTCCAGCCAACAAGCATAGGTTGGGAAAAAGCTTTAAGGCAGCAGCATGCCTACTATGTTCAAGAAAGAGCAAAGAAGTCAGTGCAGCTGATGTGAAGAAAGTAATGGGAGAGTGGTGGGAAAAGAGGTCAGAAAAGTAGCAGGATAGTGTCAGTCCTGGCAGTGAGAGGGGATGGTGATACTGCACAGATCTTGTAGGCCACTGTAAAGATCTCTCCTTTTACTTGAACTTGAGAGCGGAAGCCGGTCTAAGGAAGTCAACAATGAGAGATAAAACAATGTAAAACAGTCATTAATAAACTTTAGCTTTCCTGAGAGAAGTACCTTTAACTATGAAAACAAATATGTACTGATTTAACGCAAAGTTCTGAATAAGAATGTGCAATTAATGAACAGTTCATTTTCTTCACCAAGAGTAGAACACATCTCAATAGCCAAGATTATAGAGAAGATATATAACTTTCCTAAGGTCACACAGCTGCTAAATGGCAAGTAACTTTGAGCCTAGGAAGTCTGATTCCCTTGCTATCCACTGTGCTATAATAATTCTCCACATTCTAATTTCTCTTTAAATACTCTAAGCACTACAACTTATTTTCAACATATATCTAATTTCTACACATATTTTTTACTATAGAATTTAGATCACAAAGAACCATGTAGGAAGGCAATTAATAATATGAAGGAATGAAGAAAATAATCAAAAATATTACCAGTGTGACATCTTATTTATAAGAATTTGCATGTAGTTATATGCATGTAGTTATATATATACTTAAAATAAAATCAAATCCTATTGAGTTTACTTTTATATGTAACTGATTCTATGGTCACTGAATATAAAAAAAAAAAAAGCCCCAAGTATAAAATGTAAAAATAGATGAATACTAAGACAAAAATGCTTCTCTCTCTTCCATATAAAATTATGGTATCCATGTCTTATAGAAATATGAAGAGTACAAATGATACTCCTCTACATGCATTCTAAGAATCCAACAGCATAAATAGAAACAAAGGAAAGAAAGACTATAAATAAACTAATTTCATCCTTCTGACTCAAATCTAATCTGAAAATGTTCAAAACAAATCATACCTTCCCCAATTTTCCTTTGAAATGCTGTTGCTACCATCCACAATTCTCAAAAATAGTAAATAACTCATCATTTAAAAAAAAAATTGTAGATTAAAATGACTTACATTGATTAGTTGGTACTTACTATTTTCTTTCAAAATAAGGCTTAAAATTAGCATCTGTCAGTGAAAGAAAAAGTCAAATGTTGCCTTTCTCTGGAGCATGGTAAATGCTAAGATAAAAATTACAAAAATTGTTCACCACCTGCAAATTAGAGTAACCCCTGAAGACTGAACTTGGCTATCTGGGCATGATTGGTAACTGAAATAAAACTGCTGCTATGCCAACTGCTCTCTGAAACCTCAGTGGTGGTAATAAGAGACACTGACTTGTCGGCATCCTAGCACTGCTGCTGTTCCCTTAAGATGGGAAGAAGCAGAGACAGAGACACATGTTATCACCTTCCACATAAAACTACAAGGCTATGTGACAGGACCCTGCTTTAATTCTGCTTGAGACTTGTTCACATCAGTGATCACACAAGGGCTTAAGGACAATATTAGAACAATGCTAAGAAATTAGGTAACTCTAATAGAAGTTCTTTAAAATGCTACACAGCTCACACTAAGAAAATGAACACTACCCTCGAAACTAGAAAGGACCCAGGTGAGAACTATTTTCATTCTTGCATTTCAAATTTTAGTTTAATTAGTAAATTAATCTCTATGTATTTTACATATTGTTGCAGTTCATTTTATCATGGGTTATAATTACCTGAGGAAAAAACTCTATGTCATATATAAATCACTCCTTTTCTTGCTCTCTTACTATAACTTGGGAACACACAGATATTCGATAAATGTTAACTAAATGTAATTGTAGAAAATTAATTGGGAAAAATAAAGAGTAACTGAAAATGTTAAAGTTTACCATTCGGTAATATTTTACTTAGTTTATCTTTCAGTTATTGGAAGTTCAGAAAAAGGGGAAACTCCAGAGGGAAAGAATAATAAACAGTTGTGCTCTATAGTTAAGCAATTTCAATATGGGTAATTTTCCCTCAGTAGTTTTTGTTTCCTTTTTAAAATTTAAGCACTAAAGTGAAAGCAAAAAACTCCTATCATAAATTATAATTGTTTTTATAGCCTAGTTCTAATGAATCAGAATCTCTGGGTGTGGGGTAAAGTGATACTTTTTCACAAGCATTCAATGTGATTCTCTTATTACACAAAGTAAAATTTTTATTATGAAACTTTTAAACATATAAAGCACATAAATTAGTAAGCATATACCTATTAATAAGAGGTATGTTAACTTATTGATGTTCTTGCTATACTATATAATAACATTAAAATTATCAAAACAAATATAAAATGTGTCTTAGATAATTGTTATAATATGTTCTGACTTATGAAGATACAGTATGGCCATAAAGTTCATGTGCAATTTTAAATGAACATGAACTTTATGGCCACCCTGTGTATGTTGATTTGTGAAAATTTGCTAGAGGGGAAAAGAGAAGATGTCTAGCACATTTTCTCTATTACTAATAATGTTCTTTATTTTAGAGACTCATTTTCATCTATTGTATCAGATTTCTTTTTATTATCTTCCTGTTAATTTCAAACCTTTTACTTCCAACTTCTATGTGTTATGTTTTAAAACATCTTTTCTTTCTTTCTCTCTCTTTTTTTTTGTGAGACAGAATCTCAAGCTGTCACCCTGGGTAGAGGGCCACAGCATCATATCTCTTAGCAACTTCCAACTCTGGTTCAAGCTATCTTCCTGCCTCAGTTTTTCTATTTTTAGTAGAGATGAGGGCTTGCTTTTTGCTCAGGCTGATCTCGACCCTGTGAGCTCAGGCAATCCACCCACCTCGGCCTCTCAGAGTGTTAGGATTACTGGTATGAACCACTGCACCTGGCCAAAACATCTTTTCTTTCAAAACACGTTTATTGAGCCTGGAAGTAATGGCTCATGCCTGTAATCCTAGCACTTTGGGAGGCTGAAGCAGATGGATTGCCTGAGCAGAAGTGAGACTCTGCCTCTAAAAAAAGTAGCTGGGCATTGTAGTGGATTCCTATAGTCCCAGCTACTTGGGAGGCTGAGGCAAGAGGATAGCTTGAGCCTAAGAGTTTGAGGTTGCTGAGAGCTATGATGTCACAGCACTCTACTAAGGGCGGGCGACAAAGTGAAACTCTGTCTCAAAACAAACAAACAAACAAAACAACCCCTCCAAAAAGTCCAGATTTATTTAAGTATAAATTCTAGAAAGCAAAATTCACTATTTTTTGTTAGTACAGCTTGACAAACATATATTGCACCACAACAGAGATACTAAACATGTCCATCACCCCCCCAAATTTCTTTGTGCCCCTTCCTCTTAGTGTTAGCCCTTAGAAACCACTATTCTGATTTGTCCCTATAAGCTTTACTTTTTCCAGAATGTCATATTAATAGAATTATGAAGTATGTAGTCTTCTTAGCATGATGTTGCTGAAATTTATCCATGCTATTGCATCTATCAGTTGTTTTGTTCTTACTCTACTACATAGGTATACTAAAATTTGGTATCCATTCCCAAGTAATGGACATTAGATTGCTTCCAGTTTGGGGGTATTACGAATAAAGCTGCTATAAACATTTATGAACAAATTCTTCTGTGGACATAAGGTTTGGGAACCATAAGTTGAAAGCTCGGTTGGAAATTCACAAACATATATAAGGAATAAACGTCAACTCTTTAAGGGAATAGAATTTTTTTTTTTTTTGGAGACATTCTTACTCTGTTGACCCAGGCTAGAGTGCCGTGAAGTCATGGCTCACAGTGGGCTCAGTGATCTTCCTGCCTCAGTAGCTGGAAGTACAGGGGCCCACCACAATGCCTGGCTAGTTTTTCTATTTTTAATAGAGACAGGGTCAGTCTTGCTCTAGTTCAGGCTGGTCTCGAACTCTTGAATTTAAGTAATCTGCCAGCCTCACCTAGGCCAGAGGGCTAGGATTACAGATGTGAGCCCCTGCAATCCATCCAGGGAATAAGATGTTAATGAGATAGCATAGGGAAAGGATATTAAGAAGGGGTAGAATCCCTGATTTTTTTCCCTTAAGATATGAAATAATTTTAGATACAGAAAATCTGGAAAAATAGCACACAGAGTTTTCCTTTGCCCAGCTTCCCTTCTAATGTTAACATCTTCTATAACTACAGTATAATCATGGAAAACTAGGAAATTAACACAGGTACCATACTGACCTAATTTATAGACCTAATTCTAACTTTACCAATTTTTCATGGTATATGTTTTCTATTGTCATTATAACAAAGTACCCCAAATGTGGTGGTTTAAACAGCACAAATTTATTATCTGAATTCTGTATGTCAGAAGTCCAACATAGGTCTTACTTGGCTAAAATCAAGGTGTCAGCTGGTCTGCATTCCTTTTTGAAGGCTCAATAAGAGGAGGATCCTCCTCATAGGACGATCTGTTTCTTGTTCTTTTCAGTTTCTAAAGGCTACCCACACTCCTTGGCACTTTACCCTTTCCTCCATCCTCAAAGCTAGAATGCTGCACCTCTATGACAGTCTCAGCTTTTAAGGTCGCATGTGATTAGATTGAAATCATCTGGATTACTTTAGGATAATCTTCCCATCTGAAAGTCCTTACCTTAATCCTAACTGTGAAAGTTGTGGAGATTTTTGAGGCAGGATCATTATATAGTTTATCTAATTACTCTTTAATGAATGTGGATACAGGTTGCTTCCAATATTTTGTAGTTACAAACAATGCTGCAATGAATAACTTTGTGCATGTGTATTTTCACAGTGTTGGAGGTGTACCTTAAGGCTGGATTCCAAGAAATGGCATTGCTGGGTTGAAAGCTAATTGTATATATGCACTCTTGCCAAATTTTCTATAAAGATTGTACCAGTCTGCCTTCCCATCCACAATGTACGAAAAGTGTCTATTTCTCATAACTTGGACAACTAAATTTGTCACCATCCTTTGGTTTTTGTGAGCCTGAAAGGTGAATTAGTATTTCTATGTTGTTTAAAATTTGCGTTTCTCTTATTTAAAGTGAATGCAAACATTGTTTTCCTATGTTCAGAACAATATTTGAGAAATATCTCTTCATGTCTTTTTTTATCTCAATTATCCTACTGGGTCTTGGTTATTTGTCCCTTTATTTTTAATAGTTTTTTACATGTTATGAACATTCCCAGTCGATTGGTTGTCTTTTAACTTTGTTTTTTGCCATGTACTTTTTAAAAATATTTTTTTGTATAGTCAAATTTAGCAATTTTTTAAATTGCCTCTGGCTTTTCAATAATCATTATAGAAAGCTTTCCCTTAACATTAAGGTTAAGGAATTCATCCATGTTTTCTTTTTTTTGCAGTTTTTGGCTGGGGCTGGGTTTGAACCTGCCATCTCCGGCATATGGAGCTGGCGTCCTCCTCCTTTGAGCCACAGGCGCCACCCCCATGTTTTCTTTTAGGAGGTGCATGTCTTCTTTGTCCCCCCATATGTAGATTCCCAATTGATTTATTGTTTACTTTTGAGTAAGGTGTGAAATACACATTTAATTTTATCTTTTTCTAAAAGATTATTCAATTTTCCCTATACTACTTATTTCAAATACCAATTCCTCAAGAAGCCATTTTTGATTTCTCTAATTGGACTCAGTCTCTCTCACTTCTGATCTAAGACCTTTGGTTTACACTACTGTTTTCTTCTTTCTTGACCTGTAATTATTTCTATTCCCATTTTATGTTACCGACTGAATCTTAACTCCTGAAGGCAAATAGGAAACAAACAAATTGAGCTCATTTTTGTATACCTGCAATGCTTAGCACACAAAGGGCTACCTAGCATATATTTGTGAGATGCTAATAATAACCTAATTTATTAGGAAAAATTGAACTTAAGAAAGTAGGGAAAAATCTAATACATTTGAGGGAAAAAGCCCTCAAGATTATTAAAACCAAATCTGGTGTTTAAGAAGAAAAGTTTGGAATATTCACTTCTGTAGATCACCTCAGTTCCTAGCAATGAGGTATACACTGATTTTCTTAGGACCCTGTGCTAATCGTACTCAAGTTCACAGAGTACGAATATTAAAGAAGATGTCTTTAAGGAATATAATAATGAGAAATTATAGGTCAAAACTAGAAAGATAACACTCTCCCAAAGTGAGATCTATTTGTCTACTGGACAGTCTCCCACAGGTTATCATGGAAGCCTGAAAAAGCATCAGATAATATAATGTAAAAGACATTTTTTTCATTGTCAGAGGAAAAGGAATAGATGAATTTAATTGAAGTTTTCCATTTCTCATTTCTAGGATTCTAAGAATAACAGCATCAAAGATGAACAGTAGCTTTGGACCCTATTAGTTATTTTTTTAAAAATAAAATTCTTACTGTCTCTGGTGCAAACAAAGGGCATCTAAAATCCATACTATGGATGGTGGTGAGAAAAGGTATAATATGAAACAATATAATTACTTTCTACTAATGTCTATCAGTATAGACTTTTTAAAAAAAGTATAAAATAGAAGAGTGGGGAAAGAAGAGAGAAATACATTATGGAAAAGATTTTATTGGGCATATTTATATTACATCTGGAGGCTATTTCTTAATTGTACTGTTTCTAATACTGCAAACAATTTTTCCATTATGAATTTAGGCAGCAAAATATTCAAAAATTGGTCCTAACTACATAGTACCTTTTTATCTGCAAACATCTAAAGATTTTAAAAGATATGTAATATTTCATTATGAAAAAGAAATCATAGACCTTAGAGGAAATCAATTTGTTCTTAGTCATACAAGTGAGATGCTAGCTGAACATACACTAAAAAAAATATAGTTTTTACCATTCCTTTGCCTATTCTAGGTATAAGTCAAAAATGCCAGTACTGGTTCGGTGCCCGTGGCTCAGTAGTTAGGGCACTGGCCACATACACTGGGGCTGGCGGGTTCAAAACCAGCCTGGGCCCAGCTAAACAACAATGACAACTACAAAACAAAAATAATAGCCAGGTGTTATGGCAGGCGCCTGGAGTCCCTCCTTTCTTGGGAGGCTGAGGCAAGAAAATCGCCCAAGAGTTTGAGGTTGCTGTGAGCTAAGATGTAATAGCACTCTACTGAGGGTGACATAGTGAGACTCTGTCTCAAAAAAGTAAAATGCTAGTACTATGAAATCCTAGCTCTAGCACTCTGACAGAATTAAAAAGGCAGAGTGACACAGGCCCTAAATTACATGATAAGAAGCGAGATCAAAGCTTTTTTTCATTGTAGCCACCTGACTTTAATGGGAAAATGCTCCTGAGTAACAGTGGTCTCACTGAGTACGTAACATATGAGCCCAGGTAGCTAGGACAGGTTATCAGGTTTTGAACGTCACTTCTGCTGACTGTACTCTTTTTCCCATTGAACTTTAATTAATTAATTAATAAAGCTGGAATGCAGTTCATGATCATAGCTCACTGTAAGCTCAAACTCCTGGGCTCAAGTGATCCTCCCACCTCTGCCTCCTGAGAAGCTGGGACCACAGGAATGTGCCACTGCAAATGGTCCCACTAAATTTTTAGAGTTGAAAGGTAGACCACATTTGTACACATCCAAAATTATACTTTGAATGAGAAACAAACTAAGAAAGACAGTCCCTGTGAGTTATTCTCAGTCTCACAGGGCTTCCATAGAAAGAGACCCTTAAAAAAAAAAAGCAGTATACAGTGTTGATTAATTTTAAATCACCAACTAATAATGAAGATACTATGGCATAAGTGCTTAGTGTCTTTGCAATATGTATCCTTGGATAATCATGAATGCTACTCATAGATTAAAATCATTTTCATAAACAGAGTAGGAAAAAAAAGGTCAGTGCTAAAGTTGTACACATATTAGTTCTCATCTTTTTATAAAATGAATAAAATATTGTTGAGCATGCATTTCCAATAAGTTTACTTATAAGAATGTTTTGATGTATGACTATGAAACATTCAGTAACATAAAAGTTTTATTTTTTTATTTTTTAAATTAAAGTTTATTGCTCTTTTTCTTTTTTGCAGTTTTTGGCCAGGGCCAGGTTTGAACACACCGCCTCTGGTATATGGGGCCAGTGCCCTACTCCTTTGAGCCACAGGCGCCACCCAACATAAAAGTTTTTAAAAAATGAAATAAAAACCCAAACTTTTTTTTTTTTTTTTTTGAGACAGTCTCTCACTTTGTTGTGCTTGGTAGAGTGCTGTAGCATCATAGCTCACAGTAACCTTAAACTCTAGGGCTCAAGCCATCTTCTTGCCTCAGCCTCCCAAGTAGCTGAATTAGAAGAGAGGCAGACAAGAAAATCTGGTGACTGAATCTGAGAGAAAGGGAAGAGTATATTATGAAGAGTATATAATGAATCTTAGACTTTTGGTTCTGGGAACTGAAGAAATCTGCAGCACTACAAAGTTAGAAGTTCAAGAGAAAAAGTTTTAGGAAAACATTAAGCGAATGCAATGAAGGGCAAGCTTAGTTTACATTACTATGTGACATCAGCTCCAAGCCTCAGCAGAATACAGAGGATTGTTAGTTAAAGGGAAGTTTGCCAAGACAGCATCCCTTCTGTTTCCTACTTTGTTCATCATTAATTTCATTGCTATATAGAAGTCATAAAACTTTTTTTACCTTCAAGTTTTCTATTTGTTTTAAATTTCAGATTAATATGAGTGTGCGAATGATTAGGTTACATTGTTTGTGTTTGTTAGGTAAAGTTGTAGTTTAGCCATTCATTATAGTAAGGGTGTACTGTATACCCTTATATTGTGCACGTTAGGTGAGAGCTTACCAAACTTCCTCCCTTCTCCCTTTCCGTCTGCCCCTTAACCCTTACTTGAATTTAATTGTGTTTTTCTGTGTGCGTGTGTGTAGTTGTTTCTCTATTGGTTTCATATTAGTATTGAGTACACAGGATACTTGCTTTTCCATTCTTGTGATACATTACTAATAAAACAACTCTTAATATGAGATCTCAGTATCATTCCATAAAACAAGCACACATATAAAACATCTCATAAGAATGTAGAGGCAGAGGTAGACTATATAAGATAAAAAAGTGAAACTAAAAGATACAAACTTATGGAAGAAATTATAAAGTATACTATACATGTGTAGTATATAAGTAACTCAAGACACAAAAATTTGTTAATTTGTAAATATTAAAAAATTCACATGACAACTCCATACTTTGCTTTTTTAAAAAGCTAAATGTTATTTCCCCATTTCTACATTCTTGAATAAAAGTATATAGTACTATCTACATTATACTAGGCAAAATTATGGTAGTGTGTAAAAATGCAAATATGTAAAAATATCAGTAATGATTACCTAAAAAGATTTGTAGATAATAAGCGGCCAAATATGTTATGCAATGCATTTTGGTGTCCTTTCCCCAAATACACTCTCTTTAACCGAATATTCCTAAAACATTAATATTTCAATTTATAATCAATAAAAATTATTAATAAGATATCTTATTTATTGTGATATAATTTTTTTTTTCTGAGACAGAGTTTCACTATGTTGCCCTCGATAGAATGTCGTGGCATCACAGCTCACAGCAACCTCAAACTCTTGTGCTTAAGTGATTCTCGTTTTTTAGCCTCCCAAGTAGCTGGGATTATAGGCACCCACCATGACGCCCATCTATTTTTTGGTTGCAGTTTGGTTAAGCTGGCCTGGGCCGGATTTGAACCCGCCAGCCTGGGTCTATGTGGCCGGCGCCCTACCCACTGAGCACGAGTGCCGCCCTTTGATATAATTCTTGTACCATAAAATTCATCCTTTTAAAATGTACAATTCAGTGGTTTCTGTACATTCAAAACGTTGTGCAACCATTGCTACAGTCTAATTCCAGAACATTTCATTTCCCCAAATAGAAACCGCACACTCATTAACATTCACCTTCCATTTCCCCCTCCTCTGGCTTATGATAACCGTTAATCTGTCTTTATAGATTTGCCTGTTCTGGACATTTCATATAAATGGAGTCATACAATGTGTGGCCTTTTAAGTCTGGCTTCTTTCAGTTAGCACAATATTCTCAAGGTTCCTCCATGATGTGGCATTTGTTAGTACTTCATTTCTTCTTATGGCCAAATAGTACTCTACTGAATCAACAGATCACATTTTGTATATCTATTCTACAGCTGATGGATATTTGGGTTGTGTGTATTTTTGGCCATTATAAATAATGGTGCTATGAACAGTCATGTACATCTTTTGTGTATATATATTTTCAGTTTTCTTATGTATATACCTACAAGTGAAATTGCTAAGTCATATAGCAACTCAATGTTTAACATTTTGAAGACTGTTAAACTGTTTTTCAACGTGGCTACACCATTTTATATTCTCACCAGGAACGTATGAGGGTTTAAATTACTCTACATTTTCACCAACATTTATTATTGTCCCCTTTTTTGGTTATAGCTATCTTAGTTGGGTATCATGTGGAATTTCACTTTGGTTTTAATTTGCATTTCCTTAATGACTAATGATGTTGTATATCTTTTCAATGTACACATTAATCATTTGTATATCTGCTTTTGAAAAATTTCTATTTAAATCTTTTTGGAGGCTTTTCTTTTATCAGCTATTCAAAAGTCTGAGAAAAAAATTTTATAGTGATTTTATTTTATTTTATTTTTTTTGAGACAGAGTCTCACTTTATCATCCTTGGTAGAGTGCCGTGGCATCACAGCTCACAGCCACCTCCCACTCCTGGGCTAAGGTGATTCTCCTGCCCCAGCCTTCTGAGTAGCTGGGATTACAGGTGCCTGCCACAATGCCTAGCTATTTTTTTTGTTGCAATTTGGCCAGGGTGGGTAGCTGGCACCCTACCCACTGAGCCACAGGTGCCAAATACACTTGGTATGAGGTTTCTTCAAAATGCAATTGAGTCGATGCTAATATAAAACAAAGCATTTAATATAAAACCAAAACCCAGTGTACTGGCATTGGTTAGAGAATTAAAGGGCCTTATTATGGTAGGAAGGTATCACGGGAGTATTACTGTTTATCAGCAACGATCATACTTTGCTGAGTATGAGTACAGCTAAGAAGAATAAAATACCTTTTGCATAACTAATCTTAGCAAAATCAAGAAATTGGCAATTTTCTTTTCTAAATCTTTAGATTCTGAATTGAAGGGGGAAAGCATCTGATATCAGTTACACAAATTAGTTATACTTAGTGGTTAATTATGTATTCCCTATTAAGTAGGCATTAGTTCTTTAAAACATTTATCTCTAATTGTGAAATGAAGGGTGTTATGCCTTTCCTCTTCCATTAAGGCTGAGGAGAAATATCTTTACTTCGAAAGGAGAGGGGACTTACATCTATAAGAATGAGCTATAAGTGAGTATATCCCATCCTTTCTCTCAAACATCTCTCTTCCCCTGGGCAGGACAAGTCAGAATCTCCATTACTTAGTGATGCTGTAAACCTATTTCTTCCTAGAAAGAATTACCTTTGGAATTTTCCAAGGACTGAGGAAAGTTTCCCTCATTCTTTGATTCTTTCAAGTTTAGAGTCTTGCCAGTATTTCCTGACAAGCCTGCACTCTCTTTTCGTCCAGGTATTTGCCAATTCCCACCCTGGCCCCTTAAGGGTCCGTATATCTAACAATATTCCTTTTTTCTCTGCTCTAAGAGTCTTAGTTCTAAATTTTACATTTTCCAGGTTAATATTAAAATATCTTAAAAGTATACTCATTCTGATTACAAAATGATTTAAAGGTAACAGTTAACATTAATATCTTCAGACCATAATTCTTCTTTTCTGATATTTCTATGTTTATTGTATTATTTTTACCTTTGGTCACAACACTTGGATAGACATAAAAAATGAATATACATTCATATATTATATATTCATACACATGAATATAAATACAGTCTTTATTTAAAAGAGGTATTGCTGCAGGGTGATCCTATTTTAACTTTATGCAGATGGTCAGTGCAGAGAAGGGAAAAAAATGGATACAGACTCTTTAAACATCAGGGGAAATAACTTTAAGTAATCTAGAATATGAAAGCAATAAAAATACAAAAATTGGAATAGTATTGTAGCTTGATGAGCTCAATTTCATCATTTTATCCCTAAATCTGAGATTCTTAGGTTGGTCAGAGGTCACAGTGCTACAGTAAAACAAATTATTTTGTAAATAAAGAATGGTCTCCTAAACTGCCCATGGCAAATATATAGAAGTGCAACTAATATAAAATGCAGCGATTTGTATATAATAATAGATCATTAAGAAAATAGTGCTTATTAAATTATGCTAGACTTGAAGGCACAAAAGGAAGTGCCAATGTTCATAAGTAAGACATTGACTAAAATAAGTTTCTTTAATATTTTATCAATCCTTTGGACAAATGGTTCTTAACCCTGGTTGCATATTAGACTCCTTTTAGGCACCTTTTAAAAAACAGATTTTTTAGCTGGGTGTTGTGGCAGGTACCTGTAGTCCCAGCTGCTAGGTAGGCTGAGGCAAGAGGATAGCTTGAGCCCAAGAGTTTGAGGTTGCTGTGAGCTATGATACCATAGCATTCTAACCAGGGCAATTGAGTAGGAAAAAAAAAAAGATTCTAGTCTAGAGATTCTGATTCAACTGGTTTGAAGGGGATTGGTATAAGATTGTTATATAGTTTTAAGCTCCTTAGGTGATTTTTATGTATAGCTATATAGTTGAAAAGCACATATTTGGACAATGAACACTTTCTGGTCTTTAAGTCAGAGAAAGACACTTTCTGTCTCTTTGTTTAACTTGGAAAAACACACAGGATATTATAGAAGATTCTATACAAAACAGACCAATACCAGCTAAGTCTGACATTTTGATACTTAAAACGTAACATTTCTTTTTCTGTAGGATTTTAACTTAGTCTACATTTTAAATTTTTGGAGCTGTACTTTCTTCTAAACACTGTGTAAGGGTGTTTTGACTGTCTTTTGTATCTAGTATATTATTTGACTGGTAATGCTTCAGTATCACAAGGATGTGAGCACAAGGAAAATTAGATAGGGAATACACAGCTACTACCTCTGCTTTCTGGTTCTCTTGGCATATGTTTTTAGTGCCTGAATTCTTTCAGAGCCAAAGCTCAAAGCCAACACAAATGAAGCAGCTGCAATGCATTGTGTTATATTCACATGAAAGGCCAACTCAGAACACTGTGTCATGGGGAGAGAACACTCAGCCGAGCACCTGGCCTGGAACACAAACAGCTATCGCTTAAGCCAAAGCTAAATTGAAGATATCATAAAGTATAGGTGATAAAAAATCATAACTATCAATAGTCACTTTATAAATAGAGTATATGAAAAGTCTGTTCCCAAAACTCAGGGATTGGTAAACAAATATATATAATTACAAAATGTGATCGTTTCCCTTTTCTGAATTAAATTTAAGTATATACCTGGATAATTTTTCATTAGTTTACCAAATTGTTCCTTATCACCTCTGTAATATCATTTAAATGTGGTTTTAGCAACATGTAAAATTTACAATGGATGTTTTATTTATAAAAACCAGAAATATACAAAGGCAAAAAATCTAGGAGGATATTAAAGAAAAAATGAGAAACATGACCTTTATAAGAGGCAAAAACTTTAAATGAATAAAATTGTTTCTGAAGCATTTAACAGTCAAAACTCAGATCTGCAAAAGCATCGTGAACTAACTACACATATGTATTTGTACCTAATGAGTTCAAAGAAATAGCCATTGGGGTGAAAAAAAAAGAAATAGCCATAGAAACAAATCCTTAAATAAATTATCTGGTCCAGCATGGTGCCTCATGTCTACAATCCTAGCACTTCGGGAAACCAAGGCAGGAGGACTGCTTGATGTTAGGAGTTTGAGACTAGCCTGAGCAAGAGGGAGATCCTGTCTGTATAAAAAAAAATGGAAAAGATCAGCAAGGTGCAGTTGCACATGTCCCAGATAGTTAGGAGGCTTATGCAGGACTGCTTGAACCCAGGAGTGGGAGGTTTGCACTGGCTTCTGGATCTCCCTAAGGCTAACTACCACTCTTGAAAAATCAGTACTGTCAGCTAAAGGGCCAAGGGTGGGTGCTAGGCTGGCCATCTATTGAATGATAGCTCCTTACCTATTATCCTGGGCTGGGACAGGGACAGCAAGAGGAAAAGGAATCACTGAGGGGGAAGAACCAAGTAATTTACCAATATTTCACAGTACTTATACAACTTTGTTAGCTCTTGAGCCAAAGATATATATTCCAATAAACACATCTCTAAGGCTTCAGCAGCCAGCATAATTTAGTTAAGCTTGACAAACCAACCCACTCAAGAGTCTTGCTTCAACCCACCTTCCCAGCCTTCTCGCTTGCCATTTTTACTCACATACTTTCTGATTCCTATCTCACCTTGCTTTCTATATGCCCTGGAAGCATCAGTCATCCCATGAAGTCTGTCTCTCCCAAATGCTATTTCCTCAATGTGGAATACTCTCCTTCCTCTGTCAATTATATGCTTTCAGGCTTTGAAACACAGCTTAAATATTGCTCCTCGTCAAAGCCTTAACTTATCCACTGGATTATTAATAATTTGTGTCACTAGGTTTACCTATCTCTTCATGAATCTGATTATTTTTCTGTCTCTAGCTAGCTACTTGATTATAGGCTCTATGGGAGTAAAAAATTCTATTGTAGTTCATTTCCCCGGTATCAAACCATACAAACTCCAAGAAGGTACAAATTAACTGGTGAATTTAGCAACACTCTGCCCTAAGAAAGCATTCAATAAATGTGCCATTATAAATAATTTCAGTCAGAACTTACTAAAATCTATCTCATCTGCTTGTATAAGGTGTGAAAATGGAGCTGGAAAGACGAAGGCCCTTTTTAGAGTCCACTATTATTTATTTATTTATTTTTGCTGTCAATGAGTTGTGAGCCCATTGCTCATCAGTATAGTAACGTCTGAATCCCAGAATGCCTTGTACCTGTGCTAAAATATTGTTTCTGTTTCTTCATAAAGTTAACATGGAAACAATCTTCATTGAGATATTATATAAATTACTTAAACATTTCAAAGTTTGGCTCAGTTTGTACTGCTCCATTGTCCATTGTGATATAAATTATAAAATATTTTGAGGTGACCTGAAAATTAAACATTCTTCTAATCAGCAATATATTTAATTGATCTAATTCATATTGGCATAATAAGGAAAATTTTAAAAATGCAATGTATTTCTACAGAGACATCCAAGTACTGCAGTGCCTCATTTATCCAGTTTTTGGTTTCTCTTAAAAATACATAAATTATCCAGCAAGATTAAAGAATCAGGTACTTCGCAAACCAGACTCTCTGAGTAATAAGTTTTATAAACATCTCATATCTTCAAGATTTTAAATCTTTTCAATGGATATGTATCACATTATATTACACAGTCCCACTTAAAAAAAAAACAGCACAACAAATATAATCTCACTTTTTCTCAATGATTATCATTATCAATGTCAATTTCATGTGCTATGCACCATCCTGGAATATAATGGTACCCTAATGCGCTATTAATAAATGTAAGGCTATTTGCCAAGTTGATTCAGATTATTTTTATGATCCTCTGCCTCCTCCCTCTACTTGCTTTTTTTTTTTTTTGAATTGTTGTATCAGTGTGCTCTTCTGGTTATTTTTCAAAACTGTCTAGGTAAGGGCCTATAGTGTATGAACTTTGTGACTGCAATTTGCTAATAGGAGGCCCATCTCTCATTACTTCAAAATCCAAGGTGGAGGAGATTGTTGAAAGACTAACAATTGAGTATGTGTTTTGTAAGCAGTGCTAGCTTTCATGTAGATCCATCATTGCTTTATAACTTTTACTCAAGAATAGTCTTATTATTAAACTTTACTTGTCAATGTATTATTTAAATACAAATGAAAATTATGATTCTTAATTAATTCAAATTATAAAAGCCTGGGCATTAACTTCAGACTCAATATAGGATATACTTCAATGTTATCCTAAAAACAGAGGGATATTTTTCTTCAGTTATTAACTTTTTTCCTTAAAAAAATTAAGAATTCAGGGAGGCGCCTGTGGCTCAAAGGAGTAGGGTGCTGACCCCATATGCTGGAGGTGGTGGGTTCAAACCCCGCCCCAGCCAAAAAAATTGCAAAAAAGAAAAAAAAATTAAGAATTCGTCATTCAGTTCTAGGATGATTATGTAAAAACTTCAAATTCTAACTCAATCTTCTCACCAAACTTTATACATAGATAGTCAGTTTTATTCTACTGATTCCTGCATCAGCGGGGGAAAAAAGCAAAGGAGGGGAAAGAAAAAAAATAGGTAGCTATGTCTATGGAACAAAGAAATTCACAAAAGGCATTAAATATGATATTTTAAAACTCCTGTCATATTTGTTCAACATACGCTTGTGATCTTTAAAAATGAAAAAATCTGTAAAAATTTAAAAGGTGTTATAGTAGCAAATACATACAACTCCTCAAGGCCCTGAGATACAACAAGGAGAAATCTTGCTCTTCAGGGATAAAATTAAATACCCATTTTGATTATCTTACACATGACTATCAGTTTATATATCATAAAAAATCAGTTCTACTTAAAAGTGTATCTCAACTAAAAGAACAAAGAAAGACATATCATATTAACTTGGAGCAATTAAGGGAAAAAAACACCTTTTTTAAAAAATAGAAGTCTATTTCTACCTTACACTGTTTTTCACTGTGCCTAGAATGACGACCGACTTCATGAAGCAATTCTTTTTAATTGTAAAAATAATAAGTTTTCATAAAATGATATGATTAGTAAGTAAGCATGTCTTACCCAATAAACAAAGAAAAGAGATGATTTAAAACCTGGGTTAATCAGAAATATATCAAAAAGGTCCAGATCAGGACTACAACCAGTAGTCAGTTGACCTGATCACTTATGGCCCTTCCATCTCAGCATTCTTTTGTATTTAATACTGATTCTCAGTACCTGCTCAGTTTAAGTGGGTTACTTTTTCAGGGTGTTTCTTAAGCACTTAGATAGTCAAGGCTTAAACAAAGCACAGACCAAGACTTGGGATTAGAATTCACAACTAATTCTCTGTGAATGTGCTCTCCCTCTTTGAGTCTGCTTATGCTCACAATCTGAAACAGAAAAATTTCTATTCCCCTCCTTGCCCTGTTAAAAAACCCTAAACTCCCACCAGCATCTTCACAGAATTTTAACAGGTTTAGCAATTTGGTAAAAGGACATCCGCAAAGATTTATACTCTATAGTTCAGAGGAATGTGAACTTAATGTATCTAGTTATATGCTTTAAATATCCCATATATGAAAATATTTTCTAAAACCTAATTAATTTTATATTGAAAGTAGTAGACATTAACCATAGTTAATCTACATGTTGATAACTCTGCCCCTGATCTCAGTATCATAAAGAAATTCTTTAAGAGAAAATGTCTGCATTCCTTAACAACTACCTCTAACTCTAAGAAGAAAAGAGAAAAGTAAAATAATCTCATAAAGAAAACGAACACTTACTGGTACTTTGAAGGGTGAGGTATTTGCAGTGTCCATGGAATTAGGTTTCTCTGATGTACTGGTCCCTGAGATACTCCGTCTGCGAGGGGACCTTTCTGCTGGCACCTCTGGAAAAAAGGAAAGTTGAAACACTAAGAAGCTAACATTTAGAATCTTTCACTAAACAGTAAAATTCTTGTTTTTTGTAATAAGTCAGTGTGATTTAAAGGTATATTTATTCTATCTCTATATACTTTGTGGAGTTTGAACTATCAAGATACTATAGAGACTTGGTCACAAAGAATCTGCTTCAGTGTGACAACTTATATCTGTATCCATGCATACATAAAAAATAATTTCCTCTGAGCTATGATTAATACTTTTAAGTTCACTTAATATTTACATCTCATAGTATTATCAACCCACTTTTCTATTTGTCAGCAATGTAGGAGTTAACAGAATGAAATGAAATTTCTAATATTCTTGTGAACAAAATAAAAGTCTAGTGTTGCACATGAGTTGATAGTGTTTGCACAAAGGTCAAAGTTCGGTCCTGTGCAGATAACATGATTCACTAGACCGCAACGAAAGGGCCATGAGAAGACTGAAAGCTGCTGCCAAGATAAAATAACATATATGCCTATGCAGATATAAAAATAGATCAGCTTTTCCTTGTTCGGCAATATGACCTTACTAAGATCTTACTCTGGAATCCTAAATCTGTTCTAACTGATCTAACAAATTTATGATTTTGCAGATGATGTGAAATTCTCCTGTTTAGTTACTATATACTGTATTAAGGCTACATTTAAAGATTCATAAAATGATATATACACACACACATATATGCACATACACACAGATGATATATACATATTATACCTTTATCACAACTGCTTCCCATCGCCACTTCAACTGACAGACATATAGGAATCCAGCTTCTCAGATAACATTAGATAATCTCAACATGGACAAGGAAAAAAAAAACACATCCTAAAAAAAGTATTCTGTGTTATCTTCCGGATCTTAGAAAATAAGGAGTAAATCGAGACTCCGGAGACTGACATTTTGATTCCTGCTGTTCTCCCTTTAAAAGACAGATGCAGTTTAAACTTCCATTTCTGGCCTCCTGGCCCCTGGGATCCGTGCTACTTCCACTTAAGAGAAAGCATTTTTTTTCTCTCTCGCTCCCTCCCGGTGTCTTGCTCTTCCCCCTCCCTCTCTACAGCTTGCAGAGAGCAAGCGAGAAAGAAACACACAGGACTGCAGCTATTCAATCAATCGTTCCAACTGCACATCCTCATTAGTTACTTTCAGGCTATTAACAGACATCCAACCACTGCCTCCTCTCAGTTACAGAAAAATTTCACTGTATTACATGAATCTACAGCAAGGAAAAACATTTACTGAAATTTATATTCAGCTAGTGCCAAAAGGACACCATTTTACACAGACCCAGTAATGCACACAAATCAATCCCTTCTATGAAAATCCAATTGGAAGTGCTTATCCTATTACTATCTTTGCATGCTGGACACTGATTTTCTTTTTCACGACTAATCATATTGTCTCAGTGACTTTTTCACCAGTAAAATGTAAGCCAGATTGCAGCATTCCCAGTAAGGGAGAGGTTGACAATATAACGTCTTATATGCCTGCAGTGCAAGAGAGTTCCATGCTATTACTGTATTCTAAAAGTATCATGAATAATGAACTCTCTCAACTTCTAACCATCAGTGGTTAAATGAGCCTTAATATAAAAGCCATTTTCAGAATTAGGCACACATGACTTCTAACGCACATCCCTGAAAAATGGCAGTATAATTAGCTCAGATTCATGGGAATGGCACAAAGCACTGAATTTAAGCAAATCAGCTTGTTTGAGCACACTGAACCGCAAAACCTTCAGACTGCAGGAATGACTTTATGGAGTGACTATCCAAGTTGGGGGATTCTATATGGAGGAGGGGCAAGGCAGAAGGGAAAGGGGGCTGGTGAAGGCAGAAGAAAATCTCGTCTTTACTCTGTTAAGTACCTATAAAGGTGACTTCTTATTTCAAATAAGAAGATACAGTAGATTGTATATTATGCTATAGTATATTTTAGTCTCTGAATATTTGATGAAAAAATCAATTTTGGAGAAAAATAAGTTTCATTAGCTGTGATAAAATGATCTAGTACACACTTTCCTTAATTTGTAATGTTCTGGCTAAGGAAAAAAACTGAAACTCATTTCCTCACTTTCTTCCAAATATCCAATTTTAGTTCTTAGGGATATGAACTCATTACAAAAATTCATTTCAATGCTTTTAACTATTTGAAATTACATTGGCTAAAATGAGCAACCACATTTCAAACTCTAGTAAACACAGTATTCGTTGTACTTTCTTTATCTTTTTGATTCTCCCTCTGTATCATGGAGAAAAAAATCACAACTCTGATGTAGGTTGTAGGATATTACTAGGTCCAGAAAGAAGAAATTAAATTATTCTCGAAGTTTGAACAACTTCACTAAAGAAGGGAGAGGAAGAAAATGAGATAAGGAAATCAATTACAGAAAAAAGAAGTCTACACTATGTTGCTTTCCCAATCCCCACAATATAATTTTTCTGCTGATGTAGAATAGACCTTTGAAATATCCAAGTTCTTTAGTTTTCAGAAGATTCATAACTATTTTGAAGCACAGAGGAAAATATACACCCCTAGACCAATGTCTGCTTAGAAACAAGGTAGCAACATTAGCAAGAGCAGAACAAACAACCTGTCAAATGAGTCTCAGGCAGACCTGCATATTAAATTGGTTAAATTGCATATTAAATTGGTTTATAATCTCTCAGCAACAAGGAAAGTTGCTACTACACTCTTGGAGTTACATTTATGCTGAGTTTGAAGGAAAATATATACTAGTTCTAGAAGCCATATCCTCTACCTCCACTCTTGCTACATACTATTGCACTATTTTCACCTGCAGTAAAATTAATGTTCTCTTCATAGTCACAATGTTTAGTTAGTCATTTAAAATATGCTTATTTTCTAAGACTGAGACAAGAGACATACAGTATTATTTTGGTAGATAAAGACCTGAAACTGCTTCCTTCACTTTATCCTCTAAAAAATAGTATTTTTCATCTTCAAATTGAAAAGCAAAAATGTTATGAAAAGCCTCATTAAGTTTTGAATTTATCTCTTCATTTCCTTTGCCATTAGAAATGACCTGAGATGAGCTGATGACTTACAATGATGAGGGATAACCTCCAATACAGCTTCATACAGGATGACGTATTGAACAAAGAAAACATTTGGATGTTTTTCTTGGCAGCTCTACCAGCTATCTGTATGATTCTGTGTAAGCCATTTCACCTTCCTTGTCTTGGCCGTTATCATTTAATAAACTGGGTTATCCAGACCAACAGAGATAAAGACAAGATCAATGAGTTTATATTCTTTGATGCAAAATTAGTTTTTTGGAAGAAAGGGACTCTTTAAATCTAAGGTGCATTAGCATTATAATGCCATTTTCTCAACATACACATTTTCCTCTATGTCAGAGTGCTCTCCTTGAAAAGTGTAGCAGAGAAATTGTCAATTGGATAATAATGAGGCAAAAGTACTTTTGGTGGAGGATGTGCCTGTTCAACAAACAAATCAACACCTGCCTTAGAATGTCACAGTGTATTCATAAACTTTATTTTACTTACCAGGGAGCAAATGGGAAAAAATTCCTGGATTTCTTATTAAAAAAAAGGAAATAATCAGCTTGGTGCCTGTAGCTAGGGCTACAGGAAATAATCAGCTACGGCACCAGCCACATACACCAGAGCTGGTGGGTTTGAATCCAACCTGGGCCTGCCAAACAACAATGACAACTATAACCAAAAAATAGCCAGGCATTGTGGCAGGCGCCTGTCATCCCAGCTACTTGGGAGGCTGAGGCAAGAGAATCGCTTAAGCCCATGAGTTTGAGGTTG
>NW_003852411.1:15234701-15240298 GCF_000181295.1 Otolemur garnettii
GACACCACGGTACTTTACCCAGGGCAACAACTTGAGACTGTCTCAAAAAAAAAAAAAAAAAAAAAGAAAGGAAAAAGGAAATAATCATGTATTTGGGAGAACCCTAAGAAGCAGGGAGACTATGAGTTCTAAATAATTATTTTCTTCTTTTAGGATATCCAAATACTCTAGCTCACCAATGTCATGGATCATTTGACTCATACAAAGACTTACTGTTCCTTTAGTACTTGGACATATAATCTCTGGCATTTTTCTTTTTTGGCATTTTCCTTTAAAATTTAACATATTATGTGTCACATTTCCATTAAAGACTCTCAGCTAGTCTTAGACTAGCCAGTCGAGGGCAGGGAAGTATTGCAAATCTTTTTTACCCACTACCACCAATACACCTTCCCCCTTATGACTTCTCCCCTGCCACCATCCTAGGCCTCCCCAAGTACTAGATACTTAGGTATAAGAATTAAGTAAACAATTCTGAAATTCTGTTAAAATCCACTGACTGCTTGTGCAATTACATTTTGTAGCAAGCTAAAATGACTACTTATATATTGTATATATCCATGCATGTGTGTATACTTATATTACATAAGCATTCATTAACTCAACTAATATTTACTATTTACTATATGCTCAGATTAAAGAGAATTGAGTCAACAAAATGGAGGAATGTCTCTGCCTTTTTAAACTTACCTGAAGTTAAGGGAGACAAACAACAGACAATATTGTATATTAGAAGGTGAAAAGTATTTCAGGAGAAATACAAAGTAGACTTGGAAATGAAGAGGTATAGTAATTTTAAGTAGATAGTTGTAGTGCAAAGGTGAGGTGTCAGCTAGTACTTAAGGAGATTAGGAAGTCAGCCATGCAGATTTATTAGGGAAGAAGACTGGGGGCAGAGCTTCTAGGGTAAAATGCAGAGGGATCGGTGCCATAGAAAATAAAGCCTATGAGGAATTGGGGCAGGTATGCTCAGATAATGTAGGACTAATACATCTGAGCACATGTACAAACTTTAACTTTTTACTCAGAAATGAAAACCATATGGTCAAATATACTTCACTAAAAGGTACAAATCACATAGAAACTCTACAGATAGACACTTATTGGTATTTAATTATTTTCTTTTTAGGATTTTGAATAATGAATGTGATTTAGAATAAATCTGGAACATTATTATGTTTGAAAAGAGAAAAGAGAATTATGTATCATATTAATAAGTATTAGGCTCCAAAGTCTCTGAAAATGTCTTAAATGAGAAAGTTATCTGCTATATAATGTCACTACTATATGGCCAAATATCTATAGGCATCAATTATATTTACTTTTTGTTCAATCTCATTTAATCAAAATTCATATATCATATCATATACCCATATACTTTTTTATTTTTTATTTTTTCATATACCCATATACTTAACATAAAATTCTGACAGTGTCTGCCATTTTTATAATTAGTTACCATAGTTTAAAAAACAGGTAGAAAAAAATTTAAAATACTTAAAAAAGAGGAGCCCTATAAAAGCTATTTAAACACCTCTTTTTTGAATAATTTTCCTAGGGAAAATATTTTCATTGCAATTTTAGCTAATATTGAGAGTTACGTACTAAGCACTGAGTCTAGTATCTATCTTACTTAATCCTTGCTGCAGCCCCTTAGGTACACAGTTACGTCTATTACTCTCTCTGATGCAGGAGGAGGCAAAACTTAAAAGGGAATAACTTTAACCAGTGTGAAAGGAAGTTCAGAAAATTTAGCAGGAAAGGTGAATACATGTGGAGAGATATTTATAAAGTTTTAATTTGTGGACAATTATGTAAGGAATGAAAATATCATAGCAAAATTTTAAAGTTGTGACAGACCAGAAAAATATTACGTGTTCACAGAGGCAGGCACTTTGGCATATATAATATGTCTAAATGCTTCACATTAATGGCAACTCAACTGTATTTAGGAGACAAGTTTTCTAACATTACTCTCAAATGGGGAAGTCTTCACTTCAAAAGGCTTTTCAAAAACCAATAACATTTCAAGAAAGCAGGATACAAAACTGAATACATATCCAACTGTGTTTGTGTACCAATTCAGGTCACTGAAATTTTGGCTTATATAGTGTTGCTGTGAATGAGTTCACTTCATAATAATCTATTTTCTCTTATATTGTGTAAATAATGACAACATTAAATAGGATGTGATATGTCAGTAGCCCAAGTTATTAAGGAATGAGATAAGCAAATAACTTCTCTCTCCATGCTGTGAATTCTGAATTAGAAGGATATTCTATGGCAGGCAGGGAAGACATTTTAAGAAACAGAATAGTAAGAAGAAATAGATTTGTACCTCTTCAGTTAACAGGGGCTTTAAAAACACATGGCAAAATGTGAAGAAAAAAAGGTTTTCATAAAAATTAAGTTTCATGCTTTTTGCTGGAAGACTCCTAAAGGTAATGAGAGCCTAAAGATGGAATTAGGGAACAATATTATAATGAAGTGACCAGAGCAAAGAGAAGAAAATTGCATACTGCATTTATATAGTTGCTAATACCATAGCATCTGGGCGTTTTATAGACTTCATCCACCCTTTTCAGAGGGGTATTTTCTGTTGTATCCCACTTTTACAATTAAAGCCAATGCATTGACAGCAACCAGCATTCAGCTGTTCTGAAATACAGATCCCCAGGGTCACTTTAATTCATCCAATTTGTATCACTCAGACTCCAGTACTTTACTCAAGCAGTTTTTTCAAGTTTGCATGCTCTCTCTAATACTTGGGAATTGGTGCTAAGTACAGAAATGTGGTTGTGTTCTCAGCAAAGCCATCCAGTCTCCCCACCTTTTCCTGGTTTCAATAAACTTATTAATTATTATTTTAAAAATATTTCCTGATTTCGATAAACTTATTATTATTTTAAAAATATTTCTTTGTTAACATAACAGAAAATAAATTTCTCCCTGATTGAAGAGTCTGAACACCACCTACAAATACTCTATTTCTTCAGCTTAGGGCTTCCACATGATCCTCTTGGATAAGAAATATGGTAGAAAATAGTTTTAGTATAAACAACAGTGTCAATTGAAAAAGCTAAGAAAATAGCTCAGGGATGTTTATGTGATATTTTAAGTTTCAGATACAAAATATATTTCTCATTCTCAGTGATAGCCAGCTATCTTAATAATGTCGATAAAAACATAACAATGATAACTATTACATCAAATCATCAATTATTATGCCTTATTACATGCTAAGTGTTCTTTGAGTTATCTTTTTAGTCCTCACAACAATATTTTGGAATTATCAACCCCATTTTACAGATAAGGAAATAGGAGATGTCCTTGCTCCTCATGTTTGCACAGCTGGTAAGAAGGGCAGAGTCAGGATTAGAACCTGTGTAGTCTGGATTTGGAGACTATGCTTTTAATCACCATGTGTAATATCCTGTTCTCTACATGTTTTATAGAAAGAGTTGTAAGAGAGAAAAAAATAAGATGAGAATTCTTGGAGACTCCAATCTTCTTACTTCTTCCTAAAAATAACTCATCTTTAAAAATATGCACACAATTCTTCATATTTTAAAGAGAATTAAGTCATGCTCTTGAGGGGTTTACTGTGAACAAAATGCATCAAGGAAAATTCAATCCTGGAATATTACTGCTGGTAGGAATATTTTAGCCAAGAAATACAGAGGTAAGGCAATGAGGTAAAGAGGGAGAAAGGTTACTTAATCATAAAAGTTTAATGGTAAAAAATTTTAAACAAAATAGGAAACAGCTATTATATAGAGAATATCTACTACTGATTCCCTGAATAAAAGTCACAAAGTCCCCTCCACCCTCCAAGTTGCCCTTGGTAGAGTGCTATGGCATCACAGCTCTCAGCAACCTCAAACTCTTAGGCTTAAGTGATTGTCTTGCCTCAGCCTCTCAAGTAGTTAGGACTACAGGCGCCTGCCACAACACCTGGCTATTTTCTTGTTGCAGTTGTCACTGTTGTTTGGTAGGCCCGGGCTGGGTTCGAACCTGTCAGCCCCAGTATATGTGGCCAGCACTCTAACCACTGAGCTATGGGCATTAAGCCAACAGGCCTTTCAATACTCCTACAGTTATCTACAGAGTGCCTAAGTGATAATATAGGAAGTAACTACTTACATACATTCAACAAAATAAACTCTGATAAAAAGTATTAAGATCTTAGGTTTTATAAATAACAAACAATCTCTAAATAAGTAAAAGCATTGCTCAGCATAGAACAACTATTTCAAACATTTCAATCTAGTTATTTGTAAGATTTTCTTTTTTTTGCAGTTTTTGGCTGGAGTTGGGTTTGAACCTACCACCTCTGGCATATGGGGCCGGCGCCCTACTCCTTTGAGCCACAGGTGCTGCCCAGATTTTCTTTTTTTAAAAAAATTTTGAGACAAGTGTCTCAAGAGTGAGCTCTGTTTCTGTTGCTCTGGGTAGAGTGCCACTGGCATTATAGCTCACACCAACTTTAAACTCTTGGGCTCAAGTGATCTTCTTGCCTCAGTCTCCTAAGAAGCTGGGACTACAGGCGTCCACAACGCCTGACTAGTTTTTCCAATTTTAGTACAGACATGGGCTTGCTCTTGCTGATGTTGGTCTCGAACTCCTGAGCTCAAGCAATTCACCCACCTTAGCCTTCCAGAGTGCTAGGATTATAGGAGTAAGCCAGTGAGCTCTGCTTTGTAAGGTTTTCTTAATCTCACAGCTTCAGTTTGGTGAACCATATTTTGCTGTTTTGCCATGAACTGTGGAAGATAGTATTTTTTAATCTACAGATAACAAACATATGCTCTATGACCTTTACCCATTCTAAACTTTTTCTATAACTGATTTAATAATATATTCTTATTGTTATATGCTTCATATATAATTGAGGATATAATCTTAGACTTATTCATAGTATAATTTCAGTTTTCAGTGAACATTAAAAAAAAAGATTTAGTCCTTGATTATGGCAGGGCCTTTTAAGATTAGTTTGTATTTTATTCTGAAACAAATATTAAGAGAAGATACTGCCTTTACAATAGATCTCTAATATAAAGATGAAAACGTAATTATTTACTGAGAATTAAATAGGCACATTATACTGTACCTCAGTATCACTTATTAGTGAAGGTAATAAGACGGGAAGGAGCCTATGATGTTTACTTGTCCCCCTTAAGCCACCAAACTCTGCCAAGTCTTTCTTCAAAATATCTGTAGGCTTCAATTTGCCAGTTTTATTTCCCACTACTATCTATCATCCTAATCTAGAGTTTTTTTATCTTCTTACACAGATTATGGCGTGAACCTCCTAATCATGATCTTACTGAGTCCTGCTTGTCTCTGTTTAAGGTTATCCTGTTCACCATTACAGAGTAATCTCTCTAAAATGTTATTTTCTCTATGAAATTACCTTCCTAGAGATCTTTGGATAGATAGGCATCTAAAAAAATTTACCTGGCCATGGCTAGGTGCCGGTAGCTTAGTGGTCACTGTGACAGCCACATACACTGGGACTGGTGGGTTCGCCAGCCTGCTAAACAATGCCCAGGCCTGCTAAACAATGACAACTACAGTAAAAAAAAAAAAAAAATAGC
>NW_003852411.1:15241353-15252343 GCF_000181295.1 Otolemur garnettii
AAATGGTAAAATATCAGCAATTTCATATGGTTCAACATAATACATAAGAAATTAATAAATTTGCTAGTTATTTCTAAATCACAAATGGAATTAAATGTTTTCATCTGGTTAAGTTTAAGAATTATTCTGTTTTATACATTAACTTGAATCTTCAGCTATAATTGAGATTTTGATAAGATTCATGGGAAATTCAGTTTAAAAGTTTTGAGGTTGTTCCTTCTATGTATCATTCTATTTAAAAATTAACAAATTTCCAATTTAATTAAGACATTAATTAATCAAAACTTTATTAAACATAAATTAATCAGGTTTAAGTCTGAGGTTTTTTTTTTAAAGCATATTTTATGTTTGTTAGAGATGGAGTCTTGCTGTATTGCCTAGGATGGTCTCAAACTCCTGGTCTCAAGTGATCCTCCTACCTTGGCCTCCTCAAGTGCTGGTACTATAGGTGTGAGTCACTGCACCTGGCCCAACTTTAAGTCTTGAAGGCTTTTTATTCATTTTCTTTAGATATCTGGTCAACTTAATTTCCTTTAGTTTAAATTGTACAACATTATAAGGAAAATTTTCTGAAAGAACATTTTATGTTTTTTTCTTTTATTCTAAGGAAATCCTCTAAACAAAGGACTAAAGACTTAAAAACTCTAAGGGAACCAAGATAACCTGTGGGACTTGGGATTCAATTGCCATGCTTGGGTTTTAGGTATTTTTTTGTTTTAAATTTAGAATAAATTTAGAATACCAATTTATTTATTTGCTATGAAAAACAGAATTAACTGATTGGAGATACTAATGCAAGTGTGATCTGGCATTCATTCTCTTTCTAAAGTCAAGCTATATGAAAAATTAAAACAATAATCAGTGGTAGATTTTAAAATACATGCAATGATTCCATTTTTTAATGGATGTAAGTTGTAGGCCTAACTACATTTTCTATTACTTCTGTAACTTTAATAAATTATATTTTTGTTTAAAATGTCTAAATTTTCCTGGGTCTGGTGGCTCATTCCTGTAATCCTAGCACCCTGTCAGGCCGAGGTGGGTGGACTGCCTGAGCCCATGGGTTCAAGACCAGCCTGAGCAAGAGTGACACCTATCTCTAAAAACAGTGGGGTGTTTTGATGAGTGCCTATAGTCCCAGCTACACGAGAGGCTGAGGCTAGAGAATCACTTGAGCCCAGGAGTTTGAGGTTCCTGTGAGCTTTGACACCAAGGCAAACAAAGGGCGACAAAACGAGATTCTATCTCAAAAAAACAAAAAAACAACCCTCTAAATTTTCTTTCTTTCTTTTTTTTGGAGACAAAGTCTTACTATATCGCCCTGGGTAAAGTGCCGTGGCATCATAGCTCACAGAAGCCTCAAACTCTTATGGGCTTAAGTGAATCTCTTGCCTCAGCCTCCTAAGTAGCTGGCTCTACAGGTGTCTGCTGCAATGCCTGGCTATTTTTTGGTTGTAGGTGTCATTATTGTTTGGCAGGCCCAGGTTGGATTTGAACTTGTCAGCTCTTGCTGTTGCTCAGGCTGGTCTCCAACTTCTGAACTCAAGCAATCTTCCTGCCTCTGGCCTCCCAGAGTACTAGGATTATAGGATTGAGCCACCTCACCCCGCCCCTGGTTTTAACAACTTTTGTCACACTTTTAAAAGAAACAATTCTCGGCTTTATTGATTCTGTTATTTTTTTTTTTCTGTGTTCCATTCTATTACTATCTACTCTTATCATCATTATTTCTTTCCCTAAACTTCTATGGGGTTTCTTCTTTTTTTCCTTTTCTACCTTTTGAGTTAAATAATTAGCTCATTAATTTTCATCATTTCCCCTTTCCAATATAAAATACACTGTTTCACTTAAGAACTATTCTACCAATTTCTCACAAGTTTTGATATGCACTATTTTTGGTATAGCTCAGTTCTAAGTATCTTATAATTTCAATTATGTTTTCTTCTTTGACTACCAAGTTATTTGTAAGTAACTTTAAAAGCTTCCAAAAGTAAAAGGTTTTAAAGAAATTTTTTATTACTAATTTCTAACTTACTTCAACTGTTATTACAGAATGCAATCTAATTGCAACCCCCCCAACCCCTGTATAACTTTGAAATTTGTTTTATGATCTGGTCTTTTGTTAGTTTTTATCAAGATTCCATTGCATGCTTGAGAAGATTAACTAATTGTTGGAGCTGGGATTTTATATATGTCCATTAACTCAAGATTATCATGTGTGTGTGATTTTTAAAAATATCTTTTAATCTTTACTATTTTTTGCAGATGGGATTGTAGAATTATCAATTTCTTCTTATATATCTGTAAATTTTTGTCATGTATGATTTGAGGCTTTGTTTTGGGGTGTATACAAGAATGTTGTATATTCCTAGTGATTTTTGTATTTGATCTTTTTTTTTTTTTTTTGAGACAGAGCCTCAAGCTGTCCCCCTGGGTAGAGTACCGTGGCATTATAGCTCACAGCAACCTCCAACTCCTGGGCTCAAGCGAGTCTCTTGCCTCCGCCTCCCAAGTAGCTGGGACCACAGGCGTCCGCCACAATGCCCGGCTATTTTTTGGTTGCAGCTGTCATTGTTGTTTGGCGGGTCCGGGCTGGGGATTCGAACCCGCCACCTTAGGTGTACGTGGCTAGCGCCTTAGCCGGTTGAGCTATAGGCGCCGAGCCATATTTGATCATTATTTAAAGACCTTCTTCATTCCTAGTAATGCTTTTTAATAGTGTTATTTTATCTCATTTCAATGGCTATACCAGCTTTCTTTTAGTTGGTATATGGCTAATATTTTTCCAAACCTTCCTGGGTCCTTTTCAACCTTTCTGGGCCCTTGTATTTTAGATATCTCTCTCATTAATAACATTTTTAAAAAAATTCCAGGCCAGGTGAGGTAGCTCATGCTTATAATCCTAGCACTCTGGGAAGCCAAGGCTGGTGGATTGCTTGAGCTCAGGAGTTCAAGACCAGCCTGAGCAAGAGTAAGACTCTGTCCCTAAAAATAGCTAAGTGTTGTGGTAGGTGCCTGTAGTCCTAGCTACTTGGGAGGCTGAGGCAAAAGGATTACTTGAGTCCAGGAGTTTGAGGTTCCTGTGAGCTATGATGTCACATCACTCTACCAAGTGTGACAAGGTGAGACTCTGTTTCAATAAAAGGAAAAAAAAATCCTAGTCTGACTTTAACTTTTAACATTTCATATATTAAGATTCTCTGATATAGTTATATTATCATTTCATCATGCTTTTTATTTACTTATTTTCCCCTGATTTTTGTCTTTTTATTAGATTGATTGGGTTTTCAAAAATACCATTTTCTCCTTTATAGCTTTGGAAAATACGCATTCTCTTCTTTTAGTAGTAGTCATTAACATTATAACACATGTACTTAAAGCCTAAAGCTAATCATGATTCCTACCATCCTACTGAATAATTCAACAAATCTTAAAATACTTCAATTCCAATTACTCCTTACTATCTCTGACATATTATTGTTGTCCACTATTTTAATTTTACCTTATCAGAGCTGCGGTTATGAATTCTCAGGGGATTTTTCTCCCTCCCAGCTCATCTACTAGTGCAGATTAAGATAAACAAGATTTGTCTATTTTTGTCAGTTTTTTTTTTTTTTTTCTAATTTTCACTTTCACTGAGCATATAGCTCATTCAGAGACCCAGTCCTGGGGGAAGAATGGGATAAAGCTTTCAGTTCTAATTCTGCGGCTCATCTTTTTTCTTGTAGCCATTAAAACTTAGCCCTCTAGAATACTGAATTTGATAAATGCCCCCAGGAGAGTTTACTCCCTGGATTTCTAGTTCTTTGTTTTCTTTTTCCTCTTCCTGGCAATTTCTTTTCCTTCCTGAGAATTTAGTCACTTAGTTAAAAGTGTTTATTTTAATATGACATTTCTAGTTTCTGTATAATTTTTTAGGACATCTAGTCTTTCACATTATCAGAAATCAGAGTTTCGATTTTTAATACATTTCTTCCCTGAAGATAGGTATAATTTTAGGAATCAGATAGTAGTTGCCAATGCCAAATAATAAACTATAGTAATTTAGTATAGAGTCATTCAGGAACTTAAACATGATTAAGCTTTATCAAAATTACATTCTACTTATATAGAATTATTCTATCACTTAAAATACTTCATTTAATGACATTAAATAAAAATCACTCTCAAAAATGCAATATGGTATAAACTATACATTGAGTATTTTCTATCTTATTCTAGAATTTGGAAAACCCAATCATCATCTACTGAATAATAATCGCAAATGGTACCAATATATTTGAAATTGTACCTGTAGGTATGGGACTATGGAATAGGGGTAGAAAAATAAAGGGGAAAAAGATGGATCAAACAGAATAATTTCTGAAAAGGAATAAATCTCAAACTTTTTGATATCTAGGTGGCATTCATTAATTTTAAAAAGTACTTATTAAGCACCTATTCTTTATTATTTGGGAAGATGCCAAAATATTAAGAGAAGTTCCTTACCTGCCAGTGGCATGGAAATATAGATGAGTATACAAATAACAGGAATAGGTACACAAACAACCAACTACCATGCAAGATTGGGCATAATAAACAGCATGAGATTAATACAGTAGCTGTTATCTGTCCATCTTCTCTACCTTCCATTGCTAAGTCTCTACATCCATATTTGATTCCTGTCTGAGTTTCTCCCTTCAAAAGGTTAATCCTGGTGGATGCAGAGAGAGAGGAAGCCTTGGACACTGTTGATGGGACTGCAACATTACTACAACCTCTACGGAAAACAGTATGGAGATTCCTCAAAGAACTAAAATTAGACCTACTATTTGATCCAGAAATCTCCTTTTATCAAAAGGAAAGGAAGTCATTTTATCAAAAAGACACCTGCACACAAATGTTTATTGCAGTACAATTCACAAGTGCAAAAAAATGTGGAATTCCAAGTGCTAGATTAATAAAATGTGGTGTATATATACTATTGAAAACTACTCCACTGTGAAGGAGGAGGAATTAAGGCATTTTGCAACAATTTGGATGGAACTAGAGACCATTATCCAAAGTGAAGTATCAAAAAAATGGAAAAACTAATACCACATGTACTCGCTGTTAAATTGGAACTGATGAGTATTCATGTGCAGAGAGGAAGTTAAAACTCTAGGAAATCAAGCAATGGGGTGAGGGTGGAGGAGGAGGTAGGTGAAAACCTACCTAACAGGTACAATGAACACTTCTGGGTGATGGGCACACTTATAACCCTGACTCCAACATAATTAAATCAATACATATAATCAAAAACACGTGTACCCTGTAATGATTTGATATAAAAATTTTTTTTAAAGGTCAATCCTGTGCTTTTAATTTCACCTTCACCTCTAAACTCACAAAAGATTTTGTTCTCTTAAGTTATGCACCTCTTTTATAGGTTCAATATCTTGCTTTCTCTTCTACCTAAAAATATGCACAAGTCTCCTTAATTTCATTTTTTAAAGGGCACATTTTCCTTTCTATCAGTCACAGACTTCTTCAGGCAAGAGGCTTTAACCTGAGACTTTTACTGTTTTACTACCTATTGTCATTTTCAATATTATAAAATCTGACTTCTCCCTCCTCAACTTTATTAAAATAGTATCAGTACTTTGACAGATTATCACTAGCCACCTAAATTGTCAAATCCAGTGGTCTTTTTTGAATTCTTGTTGTAACAAGAAGTAACTTGTTGTAACTGCTGACACTGTTGAACACAATGTTAACCTTTTCTATCTTAGCAGCTGCGATATCATGCTATCCTGGCTTTCCTCTACGTTTACAGTCATTCATTCTGTATTTCTTCTTCTCCTTCACCCACCTCCAAATGCTGGTATTCTTTGAAGTTCAGTCCTTGCCCCCTGCTTTTTCTTAACAGTCTCTCAATATAGATCACCTACAGATGCTTAGAATATCAACTTTCTTCTCTACATAAATGGTTCCCAAATCCTAATCTCTAACTGTGATTTCGTTTTCAATCACCAGACCTGTTTTTCTATCTGGATGTATACTATTACTAGTCATCTCAAACTCAATATATTTAAATAGAACTCACCATCTTCCCTCAAAAAAATGACTCCCTTTCTCAAATTCTCTATTTCTGTTAAAAGCACCACCATTCTTCCAAGCTTGAAAATCTTTGACTCATTTTGTTCTCCATTCCTCCCATCTGTCACCGATTCCACTGATAAATCCTTTGTAATCTCTCTACCTTTTTATCTCTATTAGTCATCTGAGTTGTATGAACATTCATCTGTACCTGGAGTAGTGCAGGTGCTCAGAAGAGAGGATTGAGTCTTCTTTGTGGAGGAATTTATAATCTAATTTTAATAATATTAATAAACCAATAATTATAATACAAAGGGATAAGTATTAAAATAGAAGCACTTCATACCCGGACTACTGCAATAGCTTTCATACTACTTTACCTGCTTCAAGTCTCTTTCCCGTTAGCACCACTTTCAGATAGCTTTCTAAAAAATTGTTTTGATCATATCATTTTCTTGCTCAAGAATAACCTTTCATTCTTCTCTATGGTTGTCAGGATAAAATTGTCACTCATTAGCTTGTCAAGAAAGGTCCTACACAGTGAGCCCCCAAACACCCTTTCAATGTTCTCTCTCATTACTTTGTTACATGAACTCTCCATTCCTTTCAAGTCAGTTTGCCCATGGGATTTGAAAATAATTTAATATTCCTCATGAAACTGCTTTCATACAGAAAACCCCACAATTTCCATTAAACTCTATTCTAAGATTCAGATTAAATCCTATCTCTGTAAGGCAGTCTTCAATGATCTTAATCAAAAGTGATGTTTCCCTTCTTCAAGCTCCCAAAGCAATTTTAGCTTGAATAAATAATTTCATAATTAGGAACTGTCTTAATTTACTTCTCCATTGTTGTCAGGAATTATCATTTAATTTTTCTTATTTAATTGTACATAGTTCATGTTTTCTCCCCACCGAAACTCTGTGTTTCTCACAAGCAGCTTTATCTTATACTTCTTTGTATCATAGCAAGATCTGAAATAAGGGTAGGGTTTTTTGAAAAACTGAGTTTGGACACAGCTGACAGAAGAAATGTGCAAAAGCAGGAAAGGACAATGTTTGTTCAAGAGATAGAAAGGGAATTAATTTGGTTGGACTGAAAGTTTTGGAGTTCTTTCCCACAAATGAATAGTGGAATATCAGGTGGGAGGACCAGAATAAGGTACACTGTAAGGTTTCTGAATAGAATAATAAGCTGGGTGGAGTTTTATGAAGCTTCATTAAACTAGCAGCGCGCTGCATTAACAGGAAGTTAGGAGGTTACTGTCCAAAAGTGAAGTAGTAGAGCCTAAGCAGTGCAAAGCACTTTGCTTGGATCTCCTGTTCTAGAGGGAACTCTGCCTTAAAATTCCTTAGGCAAACAGTATAATCTGATATGTTCCTTGACCCAAAGTCTCTTGGTTCCACTCATTCTACATTCACTATAAGTTGATCCAGTTTTCTCATTTTTCCCTTGCCGTCTTCACTGGGAAACCCATGTTGTTGTTAATGGTAACTAAGTTATCAAATATTCAATACAAGGGCTCTGTTTAATGTTCAAGCTATCACAAGCTATATCTGGGATAGTTTTGTTCCTAGTTCCTCTGCAAGAGCTTACACATAGTAAATTCCTATTTATCTGCAAATGTAGATGTTTGCTACCTATGGTCAGGAGAGAGCTTTGATTCTAAAAATATGATTTGCTGACATTCAGGGATTAGCCCTGCCACAGCAGAGTATGGGATAACAGTTGTCCATTCAACTCAAAACTGAACTTGTTAAAGCCACTTGAGCAGAATCACAACTCTGATACATCTACTGTGTTTTATATGCTAAGGTTTCCTTCCATTATGTGTATAATTGAGAACTGACTACCTAGAAGTCAATGCAATAATTTATAAAAATTTGCATTTTTTCCTTCGAAACAAGTTCTAGCATCCTTTGTCTTTATTATGTTTATTTGTAGATAAACAGCAATTTATTAACTCCTTTAATCAGAGAACAGAAATAGGGATGGGCAGCACTATCATTGCAGTACTTTTTATTTGCTCGTCTCTATTCATGTGATCAAACTCTTTTTAGGTAGAGTGGGATAATGTCCCCACCCAAAAAAGAGGAAGAAATAAGTCAATCTTGAGGCTAAATAATTAGAATTCATAAAGGTGCTGAAGAGAAAGGAAAAAGACATTTAAAATAATGACTCTGCCTTTCCTCCTCATTATGTAGTAGGGTCTAAGTGGTTAGTTTTAATCAGGGATATTTGTATTTCTTTTTCTTTACTGATGTTTCCCTATAAGTATGGGTATATGTGTCAAGTATAAGTATGTGTATATGTGTCAAGGGAGGAGAAGGGAAAATAATCAGAATGAGATAGCCTTCAGAAAAATGAAGATTTAAGAGATACACTTATTTCTTAGAGTCATCCAAATACCCAAGATAAATAAAGCTATGATAAACAAATTAAGACTGGGATTAGTATTCAAATATATCTACCTAAGTATAGAATTAGAAAAAAACCTGATTAGGATTATCCTTTATATCTAAACTGCATAAAAAGGAACTAATTTATAGAATTTTAAGATTGACAGAACTGACAAATAAAGCAAACAAGAACTTAGGCAAACTATAAGAAAGATTGTCAAAAAACAGTAGAGATACCTTTTTAGATTGGCAGAAGACTATTCATAGGTCATAGAGAATATTCATGAGAAACAGATTAAAAGACCAACTGAATTATGTCCATTTATAATAAAGGTATACTTATGTTTAGGCAAATACAAGGTAAATAAAATTTATAAAAGATATATTTGAAGACTATTATTAATCTAACAAAAGTATTCATGAATGGGATTTTTTGTAAATATCAAGCTTTCCTATCACATTTAAGACATTATTGGATTTATAGCCTAACTTTCCTTGGAATTTGTTTATTATCATCAACTCTACGATCAACAATTGCTTTACTTAGACATTTATTAAAAACCATTCATAAATTCAAAGTTAAAGTAATGGTTGGCTCGTATGTCCTATTTTATATACTAAGTAGAAATCACATGTTAAGTATTACTGATACTTCACACCTTGCATAAAAGCTACTTCTCAATTGGTATGTTGGCTTTTCATGCACACAAAGCCTACTCCCACTCTCATAAAGCACACTTCATCACTGTATTAAGAGTAGAGAAAAACAATAATATATTTTGGTTAGAAGTTGTCTAAATAACCATGAACAGCTGGACAGATAACATGGTAAGTGTTGTATGGAGCTAGCCAGCACTCTTTGTTAAAGCAAAGCAAACTACCTCTTATTTCTCATAGCCAAGGTTCATGGCACTATTTCTATAGACATAAACAAAACTTGAAAAGCAGACAACTTAAACATATTCTTTTAATTCCTCTTCCCTCTTTTTAAAACATAACAGTGAATTTTGAAAATTTGGGGTTTTAATTCTCCAAAGTAAGAAAAGTTCAGGTAACAAAGGGTTAAAAGAACAAGGAGCCCTACCGTACCCAGAAATGACAGAAGGCTCTTCTCCTCTTCGGTGCTACTATCCAACCACTCGGCCACATCACCGGGAGAAAGGAGACTCATTCTCCAGCCAGAAAACTTTTCCATACAGAGCACAATTACTGAATGATGAAGTGAGAAAAGAAGGATACAGAGACTAAATTCTTGGGGGTCCAACACTTAAATTGCTGGCTAAGCTGTAATGATGAAAGAGAAAATGTGATCCTCCCTCCACTCTGAATTCTGTCTCTGTGACATCAATCTAATACAAGGTGGGGGGGAGGGGGAAAGAAATAGAGAGGGTTAAAAGAGGGTGGTAGAAGAGAAGGGAAGAGAGAGATTTGTCCTTCTGTCTTTTGGTGTTAAGCTTTAGCCTGAAAGAGAAAGCCAGGATAAAACTGAATAATAATTTGTTTTTAATGCCAGGAAAAAGCATAGGAAAATAAAGAATAAAGACACTCAAAGAAACAGGTTCCTACACTGGAAGCAGCTTAGATAACCAGACAGCACAATAGCTAATCAGTTAAGTAAAGCATATCATCAAACAAAAACAAAGACAAAAGAACAAATTCAGCATTTTGTTTTGTTCAGAGGAGAAAGGTTTTCAAATTCCTTTCCGTCATGCAAGAACTGCAGCCCCCTAACCCCTTTCTGCTTTAGCTATTTCAACAGCATCCCATCCCCCTTTACAAAGATTTCCTTCGAGAAAAGGCAGGTTGATAAATCTGTGAATAGGAAGCTCTCATCCCTCCTTTCTTCTCCTCCTCCATTCCTCCCCCCACCTCGCATGGCGACTGCATTGATCGACAATAATGGAATCTGTAACTGACTGCCAACAGCAACATTAAGGATATTACAAGTCCACTTCATAAGAATTCGAGCTGGTGGTCGGAACTCGGGGGCAATTCTGGGCTTCTAGTCAATAGCTCTGCCTTCTTTGTGAGGAAAAAAAGGAAGTAAGTGTGTGTGCGTGCGTGCGTGTGTGTGTGTGTGTATGTGTGTGTGTGTGTAAAGAAAAGAAGGCTGAAATTTGAAAGAAGTAAGAGAAGTAAGCTTGTTGGGCTGAAGGTTAAGAGATCCATCAACACAGAGAATGACTATTCTTCAACTCTTGTCACATGCACACTATTATTTTGGAGGAGTCAAATCCAGATGAATTTGTTATATGATTTACATTACATATTCCCACAGTTTGACTTAAGATTATTTCATAAGTTTACATCTTATTAACAGATGGAAAAATCAAGATAGGTATGTTCAGAGACCCACAAATCACTAATATCCCTATTCTCTGGAGATTAATTAGGCTTGTTGCCATATCTTTTTTTTTTATAAAGATACAATTTTTCCCTTGATTTAGCAAAGTATTAACTCTTTTCCAAATAACCTAGTTTTTCTTTCTATTCTAGTAATGTGCTTTAAGTGAGAGACTCTTTTTTTTTTTTTT
>NW_003852411.1:15253334-15256527 GCF_000181295.1 Otolemur garnettii
CCTGTAGTCCCACCTACTTGGGAGGCTGAGGCAAGAGAATCGCTTAAGCCCAGGAGTTGGAGGTTGTTGTGAGCTGTGACACCACAGCACTCTACCCAGGGTGATAGCTTGAGTCTCTGTCAAAAAAAGTGTTCTTGTACCACACATTAAATACACAGACCCTGATGAAAGAGGTGGTGGCAGAAGGAGCAGAGCTGCTGTCTCCTGGCAGTGGCTGTGCCTCCCAGAGTTTGCTAGGTCTCCAGCCCTTCTGAATAAGCATGGTCTCTGCCACCCTTGCACATAGCTCTGAGAAGGTGCTTCAGGGTCAGTGGGTGATCAGCATGCAAAGGACTGGGTGGTGAGTGTGGGAAAGTAGGAGTGAGCAAAGCCTCAAGCATCAGGCAGCAGCAGAGAACAGCAGAGGTGTCCCATGGAGAACATGCTCAGCTATTGAGTGTGCCCCAATGCTTGCTCCACAGTGAGCTGGCGAATGCATCTTGCCCAGCTGACTTTGAGTCTGAGGTCAACCAGGCAGTAGACAGGGACACAGGAGCAGTGGTGCCAGCACCTGCTGCCATGGAGGCTTCCCAGTAGGATTCAGGCACTAGTGAGGCCTGCCATGTGCAGCACATCAGCTACCTAGAGATGCTCAAAGATTTAACTTTTGCTTTAAATTGTGCTTGCCTTTGACCAAACAAAGGGCAAACACAATTTTCCTGAGAAAATTTCAAATTGATGTGCAAGAAAAGAAGAGCAACCATTTAAAGCATAGCCTGAATTCCCATAGGTCTGCTGACATCAGCTATTCTGAAGACACCTCTAAGGAACTGACTCTGTAAGAATGCAGTTTTCACAGCCTTGTGATTTCATCCCTCACAGCCCAACCAATCACTGACCTCAGCCCTTTCAGCCCCCTCCCCACTAAAATTTTACTTAAAGAATCCCAGTTCCAGCTCGGTATCTGTAGCTTAGTGGGTAGGGCACTGGCCACATATACCAGGGCTGGAGAGTTTGAACCCAGCCTAGGCCTGCTAAAAACAACAATGACAGCTACAACAATAACAACAAAAAAAGCAGCCAGGCATTGTGGTGGGTGCCTGTAGTACCAGCTACTTGGGAGGCTGAGGCAAGAGAATCACTTAAGCCCAAGAGTTTGAGGTTGTTGTGAGCTGTGATGCCATGGCACTCTATCAAAGGTGACATAGTGAGACTGTCTGTCTCAAACAACAACAACAACAACAACAACAGAACCCCAGTTCCTTCTCAGGTCCTTGGTTGGCAGCCATCCAATTATTAAACTCTTTCTCTGCTACAACAACAAAATACATACATACACGTATGCACACACACAAACAGTAAGAAAAGCAAATTACCAAAAGAAAAAAGAAAGAAAGAAAAGATTTGTGCATACTTTTCCTGATATCTGACACCACAAATAAGGAAAAAAAGTCTTCACAAAATCAGCATGTGGCCTCTCGGCCGCAGTTTGGACACCCCTGACTAGAGGATCACATTCAAACTTAAGTGTGATAACATGGCTTCTGCTTTCTTCTTGGTGAGGACCTCCAGATTCCTCTCTGCTCAGTCATGCTATACTATTTACCTCATTTTTATGCCTTTATATGTTCCACTAAAAGTGGCAAAAAAAATTCAGTTGCTTTGTTCATTTTCCTGGAATTAAATGATTGTCCAGTTTTACTCTAGATGATGTCTAGAACATTATCTGGCACATAAGTGCATAATGACACTTTCTGTGAGATAATTGCTCTAGAACGGATCCATTGAGACTCAGCTCAAATATCACACCTTCAGGTCTGCCCTGACTTCCTTTTTTTTTTTGAGACAGAGTCTCACTACATCACCCTCAGTAGAGTGCTGTGGCATCACAGCTCACAGGAACCTCAAACTCTCAGGCTTAAGTGAGTCTCTTGCCTCAGCCTCCCAAGTAGCTGGGACTACAGGCACCTGCCACAATGCCTGGCTATTTATTGTTGCAGTTGTCATTGTTGTTTAGCTGACTCGGGCTGGATTTGAACCTGCCAGCCTCAGTGTATGTGGCTGGTGCTATAACCACTGTGCTACAGGAGCTGAGCCCTTCCCTGATCTTAAGGCAGAGTTAATATTTCTTGTATCCAATACTTTCATTGCTATTACTCCTATTACTTCGTTAAAATTACTTATTTACATAGTGGTTTCCACTACTATATCTTATGCCTTTAGAAAGTAAAAACTGTTCTACTGAGGTTTTTTAAACAAATTTTAATGCCTAGCATATAAAATGATTAATAAGTGTTTATTGAATGATTATGACTTTTTTTGGGCTGCAGTTGTCATTGTTGTTTAGCAGGCCCAGGACAGGCTCCAACCTGTCAGCCTTGGTGTATATGGCTGGTACCCCACTCACTGAGCTACGGGTACCAAGCCAATGATTATGATTATTATTGAAAGTAAGGTTATAATCCCATGTATCAAAGATAGCTTAATACTAAAATACTCACATATTCATGATTTAAGGATCCTTACCATTAGTTTCCACATTAACAACAAAAATAATTAAAGAAAATTAAACCTTTTATTTACTTTATGAAAGCAAAGACTATACAATCAAAATGGTCATCAAAATAATCCAGCCCTACAAATTTAACTCTGTGTAAATTAAAAGTTAGAAAATGAGATACCCAAGAAAAAAGTTGTAGATTTAAATTTTGTTATAACATACATGTATAAGACATCACACTGTTTTTGTTTGTTTATAATCAGAACACGGAGTGAATTAATCTCCCTTATGTAAAAATTTCCTTAAAAATAAAATATTAAACTTATCTGTAAATGTGATCATTCTATAGCAGGGTATACATTTTGCAGGACAAAACCTTTAATAGGACTGTTAGAAAAAATGATTAACTATAATTTTCTGCACAAAAACCCCATATCTTATTCATTTTGGCAGTTTATCATGTTCCTTTTGTGCGTAAGTATTTATTCAATATTAGTATATTTTGTTATATGCCTAAAAAGTTGGAAAGTATCTGGAGACTACTTGGTTACTGAAGTTTCTATTTCTTGTGTGTGTGCTCTTATCTATGTGTGTATAAATGTGTACATATAAGTGTGTACGTAGTACTTTCTGGGGTGCTATTTGCTGCTTACTTCTTTCACTAAGTGCTTTACATACATTATCTAATTTAAAATTCTTTTTTTTTTTTTTAGA